>NW_008600866.1:0-13396 GCF_000691845.1 Merops nubicus
CTAAAGGATTCTATGATTCTATGGTTTGCCGTTTGCCCAAGTTAGACAAGAAAGGATCTGACACAATACTTGTAGTCCATACAACTAGAAGATTGCATTAATTCAACCTTGGGGTTTTCTTCAAAGACACTTCAATTTCACAACACTTCAGAGTGGTGTTTTCAAATAATCCAGAAAACTATGCCAATAGTATCTTGGTCCTAGCATGAAGTATTACAAGCATCTATGAAAGCTCAACATAGTGTCAAGTGACTGGCTGTGGAGTCTCCGTCTCTGGAGGCTTTCAAAACCCACCTGGACACAATCCTGGGGAACTTGCTCTTGGTGACCCTGCTTTGGCAGAGGGGTTGAATGAGCATATCTCCAGAGGTCCTTTCCAACTCCCACCACACTGGAATTCTGTGACTCTGTGTAGTGAGCTTCCTATGCTGCAATGAATTATACTCAAGCCCACCAAATGGGGCCATATACAGCATGATGATTTACCATTTCCTTCAATATTTTCCCAACCTCATACCCACAACAAAAACTCCTCTAAGCTCCTGGAATTTGAGCTATAAAGTATCTGTGACATGAAATTCCAGTATTTGTGGCAACATCCACCAAAAAAAATTAATTTTTTAAGTTTTGACGATACTTTTTCCACAATGAACATTGATTTAAATAAAGTTACAATTAATCCTGAGACAAAAAACGGCTAGCAGTTTTTAATGAAGGTTTTCCATTGGTATAAACTTGAGTTCTTTCAAACCTTGTTTTCCTTGTATGCCATAATACCCCAGCTGGTAATTCTCTGAGTTTCAAGCAAACACACACAGCTCACAAGTCTTGCGACTTAAAATTTAAGTTTACCACTAAGTACAAAAAAAATTCTTCTATATTGACAGCTGCTGACAGTTTTACAGGCTAAGAACCAGCCCACAGGCATGACACATAAGGAACAGTTTTACAGCACTACTTAAAAATGTATCTACAGTGAAAATCCAAGTGTTTATTTTATAACTCTTAGTTTTCTAGCTGGCAAACAGCAGCAGCCCCAGTCCATGCTGAGGGAGGTGAACGGCAGCAGGGCGGGCGGGCAGGATGGGTGCTGTGAGCTTGCCCAGACAGGGCTGAGCACCTTGGCTAACCCTGAAGTCACTACACTCATCTGCTCAACACCAGGAAAAAAATGTTTACTTTAATTTCCAAGCCTGTATCAAAAACAGCATGTCCAGCAGGAGTAGGGAACTGATCGTGCCCCTGGACTTGGTACTGGGGAGGCCACAGCTCAAGTACTGGGTTCAGTTTTGGGCACCACGGGATATGAAAGATATTGAGGGGCTGGAGCAGGTCCAGGGAAGGGCAACAAAGCTGGTGAGGGGTCTGGGGAACATGGCTTATGACGAGCTGCTGAGGGAAATGGGATTGTTTAGTCTGGAGAAGAGGAGGCTAAGGGGAGACCTTATTGCAGTCTACAGCTCCCTGAAAGGAGGTTGGAGTGAGGTTGGGGTTGGTCTCCTCTTCCAAGTAACCAGCAATAGGACAAGGGGAAATGCGGTTGAGTCGCACCAGGGGAGGGTTTTGATTGGCTATTAGGGAGAATTTCTTTTCTGCAAGAGTGGCGAGGCATTGGAACAGGCTGCCCAGGGAGGTGGCGGAGTCACCCTTCATCCCTGGAAGGGTTCAAAAATGCATGGACATGGCACTTCAGGATATGGTTGAGTGGTCATGGTAGTGTTGGGTTGATGGTTGGATTTGATGATCTTGGAGATCTTTTCCAACCTCAATGATTCCATGATTATTTAAAAGAAAAAAAAAAAACCCCTACACCCTTACATTTTAATCTCAGTCAAACTGGGCACACAATGCTATCTGCACTGGGTTTTTACAGAGGGTAGAGCCACATACACAGAAAGCTGCTTGGGTCTCCAAGTGCACTGCTCAGCAGATGATTGTTCTGCACTGAGGTTTTGTGGCTCCTGCTCCAATGTCAGCCAAAGAAAAGGCCCCTGTAAGCCAGCCTCCAGGCCAGAACCCATGGTCCTGCACTAACGCCCTTTGCCAGCACAGACAGGCTGAGGAAACTTGTTTCACTCCTGAAAGACCATAAGCAGTACAGACACGTAGAGGAAAAAAATGAGACTTGTAACACCTTAAATCAATAAAAATGCTAAATGGGAAAGAAAGAGAAATATCACTATATTATAAAAACCAGGAACAAACACCTACATTTCTCATCTTCTGCATGTCCTACCTGCCTGCCTGGTGGCAGATGGATACTTCAGGCCTTGCTCAAGCCATGACATGCTTGCCCATTGCATCTTTTTTTTCAGGGAGAATGGTGTTTGCCTGTCAAAAGCAAACTGTCAGGTGCTCCTCCTCTAGGAGCTCAGAACCTCCCCATAGCATCTCCACATCATCACTTCCAAAAAAACCAAAACAAACCAACCAACCAAACAAAAACAATAAAAAAAAACAGTAAATCAACTCTTAGTCCCTTACAGATGTCAGGAAACAGGCCCCAACGACAGATGTGCATGTCACTCACTGGCATTTGCGCCCCTTGTGAAACTAAGACTGTCATTTTAATACTGGCTTTTCCTCCTGCCACAGAGAGGAGTAAAATTAAGACTTCAACAGCAAGCCTGTGAATAGCTTTTCTTTTTCATCACAAGGCTAGAATAACATGTAAAAAGCAAAACAAGTGGAAAACAAGCAACTCTCAAACAGTTTAATTTCTAAAAATGACTAGCAAGTTTTTTTACCAAAAAAAGTTTGGAAACACACCCAACATGACTTCTCCCAGGGCAGCAATGGATAACTGGAACCCACCTGAACAACATGTCATGCTGGACATTTAAGACTTGCTGAGAACACTAACTTTTAAAACTCAACTGAAAATGCTTCCAGGCAATGAGAATCGAAACAGACATCTGGTAACTAACTTCGTTACATAACCTGCATCTCAAGTGCATGGAGCAGCAACTTTGGTTTCTCAGAGGTGATCTGCCAGACTTTGAAAACTTCCTTAGGAGAAAGGCACTGAGAATTGCATTCAGCCAAAATTCAGAGGTTTCTGTTGGTCAATAAACAGTCCTAAAATTTTTTAGATAGGAGAAAGATTTCAGGGCTCTCCTTAAGCAATGAAGGGAGTCCTTCCTTTAAGGCCATAAAGGCCTCCTTGAATGAGCCCCACAGCGGTCCTGTGACTCCAGCTCTAGAGTCGTCACTCTCACCTTGCCTGAACAACACCCTACCCCACCCCAGGAGCCAGCAGCCCATCCCAAGCACATCTCCACCAGCACAGAGGAGCAGCACGAGGCAGGGACCCACATTACAGGGTCAGAGGATGGGACACCCCATCTGGGATCCTCCACAGGGAGTTGCGGTGCCAGGCCTCAGGCATGACCCCAGTGGAGGAGTTCTGCTGACCTGTACAGGATGCTATTAACACTAACGGGCTTTAGCTCCTCCCTCCACTCCCACACCACACACCAGAGATCCCAGGCGCCAGGCAGCCGGAGGGAGGAACAGGTCAGTGCACCCACTCGCTGTAGTGGACGTGAAGAAGGGTGCGAGCCGGGCGAGGAGCCAAGCCACTGGAGATGGCAGCAGCCACGCCATGAGTCCAGTCATGTAGTAAGGACTCAGAGACAGCTTCACATTCTGGCCCTGTTGTCCTGGGGACTGCACTTGCCATGAAGAGTTGGGGAACCTCTCTGTTAGCCAGAATCCTCACACAACACATCCACTATATGGGCAATCCCCCCAACTTCATTCCAAGCAGAGTCAGCTCTTATACAGATGGCTTCTTGCCCCATCTCCAAGTTAATGTGGAAGGTGGGGTCACCTGGTGGTGATCTCCTAATCAGTTCCCACCCAAGGCTGGCCAGAGCCTGGGTGAAAAATCAGCCAGGAGGGTCTTTCTTCCCTGGTTGTGGACATCACCCATATGTCAACCCTCATTCAGGGCTGGGGGTTTAAAGCCCAGAACTTCAGGCGTAAAGGGGAGCACCCATCCTTGTGTTGGGCACACACACAAAAGTATCTGTGTTCCCCTCCAGTAATTTACAGCGATTTTCCAACATATTTTAAATTTGTGAGATGCTAGAAGTATCAATTCAGTTCTATATGATTTTGAGGAAAAAAGGAGAGCCAGTCACAGAGATCTCCAAAACGCTCACCCACAAGAGACAGGAGGTCCCACCTCAAGACACAAATCTGCAAAACTACCCAAACACAAAGCAACTATCTGCAGGCACTCACCATCAGCTGTGTGGACAAGACAGAAACCACTACTTCCAACTCTTACATATTTACTTTCCTATTTATTTTACTTTTCTGTTTTTGAAAAACACAGGTAAGTTACTGAGGCACCTTAACTGCACTCATCCACATGACCAAAACCACAGGTATGTTAAATCTGGTGCCCTCTTCCCTTTCAACTTTAGCACTGCCTCAGGAAATAGCCCTGAAAAGCCAACTGCATTGCCCAGCTCATTTGTGCTTAGTTTACATCCTGACACAGAGTGTGTCATGATGTTTCACAGAGAGGTCAAACAAACTCAGAAGATGGTGTATTCTTCCTGCCAATGCAGCCACAAGTTTTGCTAACTGATTTATGCCCTCCCTAGGCATCCGAGGAGCTGGTTTTTTTATTAATTAAAATAGACTTCAGTCTCTCAACCCCAGATTAAGGTCAGCAGCTTGAAGAAACCTTTACTTCAGCCCGAGTCATCCACCCATTCCTCTGCTGGGACACAAACAAGCGCCTACACACTCCAGCTGTATAGTAAGCAGCAATTTTCTGGTTAGGTGGATTTAACTTCTAGAATTTGCCCTTCCAATTATTTTTCTAGACCACCACTCCTTCCTTCAACTTTCCTGCTTCCAACTGCCACCACCAGTTTCCAAGAGGAATGGGGCCTCCAGTTTGAGACTAGCTGTGAACAGCTACCACAGCTTTGGTCCCACTCCTCCTCTTCTCCTGTTCTCCCAGGGAACATGGGGAAGAGATGCCTTCATGGCAGGTTTTGCTCCTGGTCCCAGAAAATTATAGTGTTAGCCTGCAGCAAAAGACAGGACACATCTTTCCATACACAAAGGGGATCAGTCTCTGCCATAAACTAGAAACTTAGTTCAACAGCACAACTACAGAACTGGCTTTTCCTCTGGAAATAGCTTTTCCATCTATATATGAATAAACCACAATTTGGTACCTACCTTAATTTATCGGGCTGAATTGATGAAATAACAGGCCAAATCCAAACCACAATGCCTATATGCCTTTTGAGCTGCTCATTTAAAATTAGGAAAGACTAACAACTGGTATCATAATAGAATAAACAGTTTAGGGAAGAAACGGTGAGTGGAGTTCATACACAATACAAAGCTGTCAAATGTGCCTCCTTCCCCTAGCATAAAACAAACTCTTTTTCTGAACTTCTGTACAGAAAGTATCTGTTTGTAAAACACTGAAACCAAGTTCACTGACACTTCAAAAGCTATGAAAATTCAGCAGCTCTTAAGCAACAGGAATCAGGTTAGTATCTACAGGAAAAAAAAAAAAATATGCTACTCCAGAAGTAATATCCAAGTTATTACTGCTTTTGCTGCATGTACCAAATAGGATTGCATTTATCATTTATTCTAGAACATTCAAATATTCAAACTTGTTCAAGAACAAATAGAGATGTAATTTTTTTTTTTTAACAGAAAAAAAGATTAGCCTAGACTACAGATATACTACGGCTGAGAATTTAGGTTAGAGGACAAGTGGGGATGGGACAACTCACCCATCCCATCCACACCAACCAGTTCTGGCACTCAAAGATGCTCCACTAAGACATGGATGCTCCTGCACCAACCGAGGAAGCTGCTGAAAGCTGTTGTCTGCTACAGTGAGCAACCAGGGGTTTCAGTTTAACACATCCTGAAAAAAACACCTGTAAAACCTCCTGCATGCTTGTTCTATCCATGTTCAGCATATGTTAGAGGAGTGCAAACCATAGAATCGAATAATCATGGAGTGGTTTGGGTTGGAAGGGACCTTAAAGATCCAACCTCCAGTCCCTCTTCATTTGAAAAACAGTGGTATCTTTAAAGACTTGAGAACAAGGCAGGCCTTACTTCCTCCCTGGGGCAAATATAAGATGCACGCATTAATTCTGTATTTTAACATTGCACTTCAGAAAAACGCCTCAGAAATTAGTTTAGTAAAAAAAAGATGAATATTTGTCACATAATTTAACAGTGTTCAAAACCATAGGATTATGGCCTGCATTAAGGATGTGTCAGTATCTTCTCTAGCCTCCACCACAAGAAGTCACTCCTCACAGCCCTTAAATAAAGTTTACTGCTTCAGGACCTCCAAAACAACGTCCTTTATTCACGGACTTCTACTTTTAAATGCAGGACAGGATGGCCGAGCCACTGCTAAGCAAAGTGCTGCTGTCAGCTGTCTCCAGCCTCCTGACGTAACGAGCATCTGCTGATGAAGCTGGGAGACAGACTAGTGATTAGCAAAGCCAGGATGAAGTATTCCCACATCAAGCAGCACCTGGTAATGAGACACACCTCACTAAGGAGCTTCCACTTCTACAGTCCAAAGAATCACCACAATTTACTGCTGGATTTAAAAGCAGAGCATTGAGGGAGACCAGGGTTAGCTATTTGCATCTAACAGAGGACAAGTGATGTGAAGAAGACTAAAGACCCACCTCCTGTTGACAAGATCCAAGGGGCAGAGGCCCTCACACACAAACGACTGCAGGAAAAAAAAAAAAGAATCTTACACAGCCCAGCCAATGAATTTCATGAATTTTATCAGCAAGAAGATTAGAAGGCAACTGGATTACAGTTTATATCACCTATATAAAGATAAAATAGCTGCAACTTCAGTAAAGATCACATCAAGATAAAATGCACAGGCTGGAAACAAGGTTTAACACAGACACTGTCTGTGCACATTTCGGGCTTAGGCTTTGTTAGCAATCACTATGCTAACCATTCTCCATCAGCCTGCAGCTCACCAACAGCTCCCCCAGCAGGAGAACCGGTATGAAACCGTATCCGCCGTGCAGAAAAAGCCAGGAAGCACCAGCTAAACTGTGGAAACAAATCCCGTGGATTGCACACATGGATCAAAAGCCAGGGCACCCACAGCAGCAGCAAGCACCCTGCCAGCCCAGCCACTGCCCGACTCAACCAGACAAGCTGTGGTAAAGCATACTGGTACATGCTGTATTATTTATTTCTTTATGCATTTGGATTTTTTTTTAATGCAATTTTTTGCATAATGTTATGTATTTAACATGGGAGTTTTGGAGCTCTTTAATCCTTCGGCTTTAACTTGCAGTTTACAGGAACTCCGTGCACAGGGAAGTTAAAAGACCATGGGAGAAACCTGAGTCACACACTTCTCCCAAACAAAGCATCAGGGTGTGATTACCTGGAAATCCCATTTCCAGGTCAGTTGTTTTCTCCACAAGCCCCTGTTTACGCACATATACCCTTCTTGTGCTCTGCAGGCACCTGGTGGCCCTTGTCCTGCAGCACAAGGTGAGAAAAAGGGATCATGGGAACCGCCTCAGTGCAGCAGGGAGCCAGAAAAGCCGTACCTGCACCTTAAACTATTTTTTTTTTTCCCCTGTAGAGGCCTGCTCTCAGACCCTCGCAGCATGCAGGGAGAGCACCAGCAGCAGCCTCAGCAGGCCACACTCCAAGCACCCCATCCTTGTAACTCAAGTCTTGCCAACAGTCTGCATTTCCACAGTGGTGGCTTCCAGGATTTTTGTGTGTGTTTCATCACTGCAGTGTTTCTGGATGAACCAGCTGCTGCACTTCTAAGAATATCAAAATGTTACCTTCTGCTTCTACAATCATATTTCTGCTTTCCCTCCACTACAAATACCAGCACAACTGAAGAACTTCAAGCTAACTTTTGAGAGGGCACAACTCCCAGTCAGCTTTATGAGTTTCTGGAAGCCTTCCTCAGGACATGACAGTTGCAGCTGGCTATCAGGGATATTTCTAAGACAAGACTGACTCAATCCATCCCTTCCAGAGTAGTTCCTTGTCTTATTAAATATCTGTATGTTAAAAAAAAAAAAAAAAAAAGAAAAAACAAATCCACCAACCTCACTTATGGTGCAAAATCTGACTTCTACCACCACTCTGGTGTGTGGGTAGAGTGTTTGCCATCACAGAACATTAGACATTTTACAGCCACGTTGTGCAGAAATGGTACTTAACACCTTCTTACTCAAGAAATTGTAACGCATTCCTGAGTGCGACAAGACCAGCAAGGGAAAAGCATGGTAGAGTTTGAGTAGGGCAAGAGGAAAGTGAGACAGAGGGAGGATACTGGCATGACCTGGACACGGGTCAGGATGGCACATCCAGGACCAACTCCTGCATTACTTGCATACAGAAAGAGTCTTGGAAAGGTCTTGTATGTTGTGATTCTTGAGCAGAAACCACAGCTGAGGGCAGCTGAACCAGAACTTGTCAGTGTAACAAGACAGTGACTCAAGACTACAGAAGACAATTTTGATGCGTTACCCCTATAGCCTGAGCTGTCAGTAGGTAACTCATAGGCTCATTTTCATCAGTCTTTTTGACATCAGGTAAAATTTGATAAGTATCTTTTCAGATAAGATAATATCTCATGCTGAATATTAAAAGTTGCTCCTAATAGCCAAAGGAAATGAGGCTGAGAGCAGAAATACTTACGTCTACTTTATCTACTAACTAAAGAATACAAAGTGGCCCCAAAGAATCTCCTAGCGAGATAAATCTGAAACTACATATATTTAACAGGGAGAGTGATGAAAGGTCCAGATACAGAGCAACTATTTTCTTTGCTTTTGGATGTTCAAAAAGTTTAATTTAAAAAAAAAAATTAATACCAGAGCTGAAAAAAATTTGCTTAACGGACTCTAATCTTGAATAGAAACACAGCTGTTCAAAATGCAGTGAGCTGAAATAATTCACTTCACTGTTCTAGATGAAACACAAAATGCTTCTCGCAACACACCAAAACACACCTCGCCTTGTGTTTGTGGGCTGCTGAGCCAACATCCAGAGCTGTGTGGTTTCCCAGAGCATGAGGATTCCCACACCGCTTGTGCTTTTTTACAGGAGCATCCCAACAGCTGGTTGGATGCTTATCCAGCTCCAACACCCACCACAGCTACGCCCCAGAAGCCTCACCACATCTTGAGCTGCTGCAGCTCTCAGCACAGCCGGGCTGGCACTCAGCAGGCACTAGTGGAGTTGGCAGATGTGGTGAGGCAGTGCCCTTAACCACCAGACTGGGGCTTCTGTTTCAAACTACCAATATTCAGGTCAATCCAGCAAAACCAGAAGGAAACGTAAAATACAGTGTTTAAAACTGACACCCAGCACATGCTGAAGTTACAACTCATGGCTTGCAGATTTTGCATTCAGAAAAATAACCCTGAATACAGGATCCAGATGATCCCAAACAGCAAATCAATGAAAAGGCAGGGCATGAAGATACTTCTCCACAAAAGCTGGGTGATTTGCTTTCCAAAGTAGTCATGTTAGAAAAGAGGGATGAAGAAATTTCAGTCTTAAAAATAGGACAAAATTCACATGGGGTTTTTTACCCCCATGAGTTCACCAAATCTAAGTCTAATGGGTGAGACAAATGGTATCCCACCTACACAAAGTGAGCTTCAGATATTATTTTAAATATAATTTAGTATAATTACAACATCTTGGTGGAGTTTCTGTTGTTGTCCCCACATTGGTTCCTCAACTTCAGTACTTCTGTGCTTACTTTCACCTGTGCAGCTGTGTTCCCTAAGTAGCGTAAAGTCCATACTACTACTACTGAGCTTTGCTGTGGTGGGACTTCATTTCAAATCCACAAAAGTGTTTTTCTGGGTTGTAAGAGAAATATTTATATCAGGAATTTGTCATTGCATGAGGCATGGCAACATTGCACACAGGACACTACCCATCTTTGTCATTTTTTTACAAAAGGGTATCATTTGAAAGCAAAAAGCAAACAGGAAAGGACTACAAGGTGAAACGTGGCACAGGGAGTTCAAGGGAAGTCTCCCAAGAGCTGCTCGGTCTAATGGAACAAATCAGAGTACGACTGTGCCAAATAGCTGGGAGAGGAAACAAGTCAAGAAATTATCTGTCTTGGAAGGGAGTGCTGTACAAAACCAAATAAGGCATTTTGTATGAAGGCAAAAAATAATCAAGGCTTTTCAGGCAGAACGATCATCACAGATGATGGCAGAACAAGGACTACACTGGATTAGCCGAGAGCACCTTCATTTTCCTCCGACCTTCCCAAAAGCACTTCCAGGCAGCCCCAGGAGGAGGAAGAGAGCTGCCAGCCTCCCACACATGCTGTGGGAGGGCAGCAGCTGAGCAGCTGAGCTGCCAGCCTGCCTCGAGCACCCAAGGGAGGAAGGATGGAGAAGCTGAGGGAAGGCAGCCCTCACCTGCGGACAAGAGGCACCTCACCGTGATTTTAAAGACAGACATTGAGGGGCTGGAGCAGGTCCAGGGAAGGGCAACAAAGCTGGTGAGGGGTCTGGGGAACATGGCTTATGACGAGCTGCTGAGGGAAATGGGATTGTTTAGTCTGGAGAAGAGGAGGCTGATGGGAGACCTTATTGCAGTCTACAGCTCCCTGAAAGGAGGTTGGAGTGAGGTTGGGGTTGGTCTCCTCTTCCAAGTAACCAGCAATAGGACAAGGGGAAATGGGGTTGAGTCGCACCAGGGGAGGGTTTTGATTGGCTATTAGGGAGAATTTCTTTCCTGCAAGAGTGGTGAGGCATTGGAACAGGCTGCCCAGGGAGGTGGCGGAGTCACCCTCCATCCCTGGAAGGGTTCAAAAACATGTAGATGTGGCACTTCAGGACAGGGTTGAGTGGTCACGATAGCGTCACGTTGATGGCTGGACTTGATCTTGGAGATCTTTTCCAACCTTAATGATTCTATGATTTTGCTGGAAACCACAGAGCCATGTCTCTTTTTTTCCCCTCTTGGCTTCATTCCCACTTCAGTCAAAACCACAGCACTGAATTGCCATCCCAGCTGCCTGCTGCAGTAGAGGATGCTACTGCCATCCTCCCCACCTCACAGGGTCCATACTTACCTGTACCACCACTACATCCTTCCTCCACCTCTGCCATCCCCCCCACATACACCAACACACAGATAAGGTCTAAAGATCAACCCATCATAGGTCCATAAGAATTCAAAAACAATAAAATATTAACAGAGAGACAAACACTACATCTGCTCCTGTAACAGGGTAGAAATTCCCCATTCCCCTGGCACAGCAGTACAGGGGAGCAAATAACTCAAGATGTAAAATTTGCTTCAGGTTCATTACAACAGAACTAGAGTGAGAGACATTTAATGCTGTCAGGACTACTTGAGCAATCTCAGCCAAAACAAGGAGCAGACCAGCTCATATGTGAAGAAACCAGGTAACTGAGCGGAATTCAGATTATGCTAATTTAGTGTCCTTTTACTGTAGCTAAATTATTTTTAGACTGAAATTTTTATTCTGGAAAAAGTATTGAACATCAAAAAACTATACATATACATGTATTTCATATATACACTGCACACATTGTGAAGAGGCAGCTATTGATTCAGAAACACAGGGAGTTAGCTGCTCTCTGTAGGATAACCTAAGCAACATGAACATGCACTACACAAGAAACCAGATCTCCAATAAGAATAACTAGCAGCCTCCTAAAGTAGATACAAAAATCGTTTACCCAAAACTATCCCACAGCACACACATACAAAGTACTCTTTACTACCAGCGCTGCCAGAACAACGTACACTTGAAGGTCAGCATGTTGTTGCAGCAAGACAAGTTTGTTTGCATTTTAAGTACCAGTGGATACAAAAATACACATTTATACTCACTTTCTCAGATTTCTGCACATCTGCTGCTCAAGGGGCTGTGCTGTTTCCATGTTTCACCGGACAGCCAGCACACTTTCATATCAAAGGTTCTTGCACAAGCCTCAGAACCATCATGGACAACCTGCCCCAATGCTCCACAGGCAAAAAGCTCGTTATGGGTGTAATTAAGACTTACACAAGATGATGGTTACGGCTCAACAGCAAGAGCAGCAGTTCTGGTGCCAGTGCAGTATTCCCTTTTAAACAAGTCATTCACATTTTGTTAGAACACTATCTAGTTGTTCTTCTGGGTCTCCTTATCAGAGCAATTTGCAGCCAAATGGACAGCATTAGTGCTTCCCACATCTTCCCAGGTAAAGGGACTATCCTGTCCTGGTCAATAGGCTTCTTTTCCAATTTCTGTCCTGTTTGGGCTACAGCAATGTAGCGAGCGTAGGCAAGAAACCACTAGAAGGAGTTAAGGAAGGTATACAGGCCAGGGAGCAGCACGAATACCAAAGCCAAAACACCAGCTAACACTGAGGAGCTATGTTACACTGAAAGCTACCAGAAGAACAATTCCCTTCCCTACAATCTACCACTGCACTGTAAAAGCTATGACCTTCAAAATATTGGCTTTTTTTTTCCTTTAGGATTTAAAGCAGCCTCTTTCACCCAAGCCATCCTATACATCTCTGGCAAGAGAATAACAGTCATTGCATACTCCTCAACAGGGATTTTATTGTAAGAATCAAATGTTGTATTTCTAGTCTCTTCCACACTCACTTACAGAAATCAAGAGCAGCTATTTAGAAAACGTTCTCACAACTATCAGGAAAGCTCGCCTAAGGCTGGAAAAACAACTTTCTTTTAAAAGTAAACCTCTTGAACGAGTTACTGAGGAGAGAACAGACAAAAAGCAGAACAAAGGACAACTCTGAACTTGAAGCAGGCTCATGCTGAAAGAGACAGCAAAGACAGGACTGATGCTGAGAGAAGCTGCATAGGGCAAAACCAGCCACAGAGGTATTGTGGTTCATCTTCGACCAAGATCTCGCCTGCTGGCCATTAAACCAGGCTGAACCCTACCCTGAAAAGCAGACAGATTTGCTTAAGGGAAAAGACAACAGAAGGCCAAAGGAAATAGAAAATGAACATTGGGAACAGGGAATATAGCCTAATAGTGCTGAGTACTACCTGGGCTACAAAAGAGCTAGCTGCCATGGCCTGAAATGTAGCGACAGGAGAAGGGGGCTGAGAAAAATGTGTGGAGTTCCAGGAACACTAGCTATATTTGTTTAAGCTATATTTACACCGTCTCCAGGAAACGTGACCATGGGCTAACATCGAGTTTGTATCCTGTGTGCTGAAACTCTTGGCAAAGCGAGCTGCAGGTCCACTGAACACAGCAGCCGCGTAAACCTCGTCCCTTGGGCAGACCGGGGGGCGAGCTGCTTGCCACCTGTCACCGAAAGTGCCCCGACGGGCCGGGCCCGGCCCGCCC
>NW_008600867.1:0-4754 GCF_000691845.1 Merops nubicus
TATATATATATAAAATCTTTGAGTGCCTAGTTACTTGAATTTGTTTAACAAAGATCTGGACCTTTTCTGAAACACTGGAAACATAAAGCTATTTTCAGTGGGACACTAATGGTTTGCATGTACCAGGTACTTCCCTGTTATCAAGATACCCAAGACTGCATAACTTTTATAAACACAAAAATATGGAGTATCTATGGTCTTGTGGTCTGATCTCCTCCCCAAAGCAAAACCAACTTCAAAGTCAATTCAGGTTGCTCCAGCTGTCCAGTCTAACTTGAAGTATCTCTAAAGATTTTCTACAGCTGCTTTGACCATCCACAGTGTGACTTGTTTTTCTTGTACCTAATCAGACTTTTTCTTGATGCAACATTTGTCCATGGCCTCTTATCTTCTCATTGTGTAATTCTGAGAAGAGTTTGGCTCTGTCAAAGTAGTTGAAGTCATCAGTTAACTGATCTCTCCTTATCCTTCCCTCCCTTCTTCATTCAAGCTGAAAGGATATAATGAATAATTGCATTGCTTCTGGTCAGCACAAAACTTGTTAGAGATGTATAAGTTTAGTGTGTTACTGATTCTTCTTCTTTGCTGTGTTGTGTCCTACACAATGATGCTACTGACAGTTGAAACCTGTTGGATTGAATCTTTAATACTGTCAGCTTGCTTAGTGCTAGGTGAAACCATGTGAGCCCTGTCTGAAAGGTGTAATTATTTCCCGTCTTTTGGTATGAGTAGGCATCTTTCTCTGCAGCTGTCATTCTCTGTATCTGCTGTGTCCACTTTTGGGCACCTCACTACGCAAAAGACATTGAGGTGCTTGAGCATGTCCAAAGAAGGGCACCAAAGCTGGTGAGGTGTCTAGAGCACAAGTCTTAGGAAGAGCAGCTGAAGAAAGAGGGATTGTTTAGGCTGCAGAAAAGGAGGCTCAGGGGAGACCTTACCATCCTCTACAACTACCTGAAAAGAGGTTGTAGCATGATGGGTGTTGCTTCTCCCAAGCAGCAGCTGTCTGGTGATTAGGACAAGAGGAAATGGCCTTGAATTCCAAAAAATGGAACAAAAGGAGGAGGAAACTGAGGAGAAAGACAAGGAAAAGGAAGGAGGAGAAAAAGGATTTGAAGAAGGAAGAATAATCAGAGAAGGAAGAACAGGGAAAGGAATTGGAGAAACAGGAGGAGGAGAAAAAACAGGAGTTGGAAGAGTGGGAGGAGGAACAGGTAGACAAAACAGGGGAAAAGGAGGAGGGGAAGAAGGAGGAGGAAAAGGAGGGGGAGGAGGTGGGTTCTACTGACGAGCATAAAAAGCAGGCTTAGTTGCTACAGATGAGATGTTCCTCACCAAGTATTTTAAACCTTGACAATTTTTTTTTTTTCCCCCTGCATGGGAAACCAAGTAGGTAGAAACAGTAAAACCCGAAAAAGACATGAACCAAATCTAACTGAGATATTCAGATATTTTACAGTAATACTGCCTGCTTAAATATAAGCTGGGTTTGGTTTTGATTTGTTTTTGTTTTTACTGTGACAACTGCTTAATTAATTAAATGAGCTGATCCTGCCTTTGCTGTCTTTTATGATTCTGGTACAAAGAGGCTAAACCGAATAAAATGCTTCTACTCACATTCATTTTGCATTTTGAAACAAAATAGTGCAGCATGTGTTGCTGTGCTCCATGAGGTTCACTGTAGCTAAATGGTAACACCACAAAACTGTTAATAAAACCTGGCACTCTTTTTGGCAACTCCTGCAGGGAGCTTGCACACTCCCTTTTCAGAGAAAGATTTGTCTTTTCTGGTGGGAGGGTATGGTTTCCTTGTAGCAAGAGTGAGGCTGGGGAGCATGTAGCTTCCCTCAAAAGCAGTGTTGCTGATCAAGTGGGAGAGAGGCACTGCAGCCATCCATGTTGCACTTCCTATGGATAATGAATTTCAAAGACTATCAATCCAGCTACTTTATGAGTTTTAAGTGTGTAAAAGAGGGGAAGAAAGACAGAAATAACAAAAAGACACAAGGCCTTACTGCACAAATGTCAAAGGACATTTCATTAGTAAATATACAACCAAGGTATGTTACAGTGGAGGTAAAATTCTAATCTCTGATACACAGTGCAAATTATAGCCTCCCAGTAATTTGAAAAATGGATTATTATGAATAATACAATAACAACTTCCCTGCTTTCCTTCCTTATCCATTCCTTCCTATCTGTTCATGTCTCAGAGGCCAAGTAAATAGAAATCTTCTGAAAAGGCTTGCCTGAGAAAGTGGGAATCTTCCTATTTTCCTGAGGGGCAATTAATCTCTCTTCAACTTGTAGAATTCCCAGTGGCTGCTAAGAGTGCCCTCATAGTGCTGCAACTTCTGCCACTGTGAAACACAAAACTGACACAATTGCAAGACATAGATTGAGATGTTTCAATAGCTTCAGCCATCCAGAAGGGCAAGCAAAAACCTAGGGCACAAGCCTCTTGCAGAAAACACCATTTCTTTGGACTGAATGCCTTTTGCAATTGCCCTCATTATGGTGCAAGATAACATGCAATGGGGTTGCCTCTCAAAGTGACCCTGTTAGAGATTGCCACTTGTGAGAAAATCCATTGAAAAGTGGAGGCTGGATTAAACTGTATAGCAGGTCAAATGGTGCTAGTTAGAGAAATAAAGAGAGGTGCTTCAGTCCAGTGATTCTCTGGGAAGTTAAGCAACAATAACAAATTCCATGAATACAAATGCACAAAGATCAGCGGAAATGAAAAACTGCAAGAGGCTGGTGAAAAATATCTGCAAGCACTTCTTCCTTCCAGGCTCCACTGAGCAGAAGCAGCTCTTCGGTTCTAAGAATGATGAAATATATAAAAAAAAAAAAAAAAAAAAAAAAAAAAAAAAAAAAAAAGTGGTCTGGAAACACCTACATGGAAATCTTTATAGATTTGCTTTCATCTGGGGTGTCTCTAGATTATTCCACTGTTGTCATGGCTGTCTTGCAGACTGAAAGTACAGGTTTTGAGTCCTCTGTCAACAGTGAGGTTTGACTGGTACAGAAGGGGCTTCAGAAAGACTCTCTCTGCTCTGTCAAAGTCCAACGCAAAACTTAACTAAATTTATGGAGAAAAAGATAGATGACAGCACAAGGCTCTGGTGTTATTGACTCTAATTACCAATGAATGGGCAGTCATTTTGCTGTGCCACCTCACTTTGCAGAGATCATTGGGTTCAGCAATCAGCTTTCTTTTAAATACAAGGCAGTTGTCCTCGTTGACCTGTGACAAGGACAAGGCACAGCACAAAAGCCATTTGCAGTAGCCAGGTGAAAATGTGGAAGAGATGCACTGGTTTGAAATTGGTTTCATTTCTGGGGTTTCCTGTGATGAATTTCTGCTCATCATTTTTCATTTCAAAGTATGAAGACCAATCAGTCAGCTGCGTGCTTTTCCTTTTTTCTGGAAAGTACTTGGAAGTCAACACTAACTGCAGGTTACAGAATGAAACAAAAAAATGGAAACGGTATGCTGCAGGTTATTTACAGATTGCTGCTGAGCAAATTTAATCACAGACCTCTGTAACTCTATCATCATTTCCCTTGATGAGAACATCACAGGCTTAAATTTTGTAAAGGAGGGAAAAAATAGACATAATCCATGTATAACAGTAACAGCAAATTCTGCTGTGATGGGAAGAGGCACTGTATTAGGGCTAATACATTAGACCAACTTTTGCATTGCAGCTGGGACTCTTAATGGCCATTAAAATTCCCCTGGCATTTTGCTGAGAAGGTAACTGAGCCCTTCAAAGAAGCTTTCATTTTTAGCCCTATTGAGAAGGCAGGATACATCATAATAATCTTGCTTAGTCATCTCCTTATGAATTCCTCACATGTACCAAATGTTTGAAGTACAGGAATACATACCTTGGAGTTCAGTGCAAGTGCCAGGTTATTTGTGTGTGTCGTGGATCATAAGGAGGTTTCCAATTAAGATAGTCAATTATCTGAGAGGTTGTGTACCTCCTTTCCTTTTAAACCTGAATTTAAATTCACGTTTGGATAAAAACCATCTGTTATTCTATTTATCATAATTTCCTTCTAAGCAACAGAGGTGAATTAATAACTGCCAGAAAAGTTGGAAAACAAATGTTATATAGCTGAGGATTAACCATTGTAGGCTGCAGTTTGTGGTAATCAGAGTCCTGGTGCACATGTGTATCATTGGCAGTTTGCTAGTGCAATAAAGCACAAAAGTAATTGGAAACCTGTTCCTTCTCTCTTGCTCATATAACCTGGTCTGTTCCTACTTTGATCTTCCAGCTAAAATTTAACAGCGGCTTTTGGCAATAAAGTTCCTAATTATAATTATAATTATCTCTTGTGCTCTGCTCTCATAGTATCTTGTCTTTTGAAACTCCACTACTGTTGCTCTGTGTATTCAGTTTGTGTGGTAAGGTTTTTGGTAGCAGTGGTGCTACATGGGTAGCTTCTGTGAGAAGATGCCAGAAGCTTCCCCCATGTCCAGTAGAGCCAGTGTCAGCCAGCTCCAAGATGAGCCTGCTGCTGGCCAAGGCCATCAGCAGCGGTGGAAGTGCCCCTGGGATAACATATTTAAGAAAGGGAAAAAACCTGCCAGATTCTGGATAAACTGCCAGAGCAGAGGAGTGAGAATATGTGAGAAGTAACTCGTCAGACACCAAGGTCAGTGAAGAAGGAGGGGGAGAAGGTGTGCCAGGTGCCAGAGCAGAGATTCCCCTGCAGCCCATGGTGAAGGTCATGGT
>NW_008600867.1:4889-9598 GCF_000691845.1 Merops nubicus
TACCCTATGGACAGACGAGCCCACGTTGCAGCAGATTTGCTGGCAGGACTGTTGACCCCATGGGGAGATCTGTACTAGAGCAGTGTATTCCTGAAGGACTGCACCATGAGGGAGGGACATACACCAGAGCAGTTTGTGAAAAACTCCAGCCAGTGGGAAGTACTCACACTGGAGAAGTTCATGGACAACAGTTTCCCATGTGAAGGACCCCACAATGGAGCAGAGAAAAGAGTGGGGAGGAAGGAACAACAGAGACATTATGTGACAAGCGTCCCCCATTCCTTGTCCCCCTGTGCTGTTCATGGGGGAGTAAATATGAGCCCAGGAAGAAGGGAGAGGTGGAGGAAGGATGTTTTAAGATTTAGTTTGGTATTTTCTCATTATTCTACTCTGATTTAATTGGCAATAAATTAAGTTGATTTCCCCAAGTAGAGTCTGCTTTGCCCATGATGGTAATTGCTGAGTGATCTTTCTCTATCCTTGTCTCAACCTACAAGCCTTTCATTATATTTTTTCTCCCCTGTCCAGGTGAAGTAAGGGAGTGAGAGAGCAGCTTGGTGACCAGTTGGCATTTAGTCAGGGTCAACCCATCACAGTCTGCTTCTGTGAAAACGTTTGGTTTTCTAGGTATTTATACATAGAGATGTCCAACACTGCATTTAATTCCATGGATGATGTATATTCTATGCTTATATGCTTTGTCCACTATTTTTTGTGCAATCTCTCTACTAATCTGTGCTTGTCCTGGCCTCTGTCTGCTATTGCTATCTATATTTATTTTCTCTCTTCTTGTTTCAAAACATCTTCCCACACATGCAGCAGATCCTGACTCAAGCCAAAAGTGGTTTTTGTAACCTTCATAGCCTGGGCTAGCACTAGCATTTTCTGCTAACTCTTCATACTCTAATTCCCTCTGTGTTGCTTTCTGCTTACTCAGAAGAAATCCTAGCTTGTGGCTGAAAAAAGAGCCTTTCTGTAAGGTTTCAGTCAGGAAACTTACCTCTCCAAAGACAACTATTCAGGTTCAGGTAATAATACTCCAGACATCCTCCAGGAATATTTTTTTATTCTTGTACAGTTTATGTCCCTCAGCAGGGAAAATACCTGAAACACTGGAGTGGAAATTTGAGTACTTGTTCCCTCCTTCTTCCAGCTCATAAATATTGACAATGGCCATCATAATTCACTCCTTTTAAGACAATTTGGTCATTAAAAGTAGAAGTTTTTACTGTGTTATTGTTAAGACTAGTGTACCTACTGAAGATTTTTAGGACACTTTTTTTTTCTCTGTTCTTTAAAGAAGCCCATCTATCAGGCTGTCAGTTCATGTGGAAAACAAAACAGAACCTAATCTGGAAAACTCCACATATGGCTTCTTAAGGGTTATTATGACAAATTTTAGAGAAAAGGCCTCTGATGTTAAATGTGACTCATTGCAGAGTGTCTTGAAGAGAACGGTGAGTGAAATTTTTTGTCAAATGTGAGCCTGAAGGAAAAATTGCTGAGTGAAAATGTCCTGTTATAATAAATTATATTGGATTAGAAGATTATATTAGTTTTGGCATGCCGTGGGTTTCCTTTTGACCTTGATTTTATTATTTATTTTGGTATGATAGTTCTCCTTCCTCTACATCATGAGCTCTGTAACATATGAGCACAACTCATTCTCTGAAAAGGTCTAACCATTTTATTTCTACAGAGCACTCAAGTAGAACTTAAACAATGCTATCTCCGCATCTAAATGGAAGAAAGAAATGAAGGAGGAATTATTTAAAAAAAGGTTTTGTGTTGGTGGTTGTTGCTGCTTTTTGGTTTCTTTTCTGCCTAATTCTCTGCCTACTACAAAGATTTGTATGTAGCAGTAGGAGATTGTATCCATCAGAAAATACAGGGACCTGGCTTTGAAGTGGCTTAGTGTGTATCTGTGAGTAGTAACAGGGACGTAGCATACTGACAGCTGCTTCACTTGGCACATTGCACTGTGTTTATCCACTTGAACCAGGGCATCAGGATCAGCCTGGCAAAATCTGTCTGGGTAAGAGTTACCTGTATATAGTACTGATCTGAATGAAGTCTTCCTACATGGGCACCTGTTTAGTCTTTTCAGGCTGCATTATTTTGAGCTTTTCTTGCATTTTTGCAATGCAGCGAGCATACCCGCGTCTGTATGGGACTCCTTAATGGAAGCACTGTCTGCTCTGCGTGATATATGCTTGTACGTGTGGGAAGCTGAAAGGCCCCATCAGTGATGAATTCAGAATGTGAAGTGCTTACACCAATGCAACCACAATATTGGACAGTGGAGCCTCCTAGGGGCATGCAATGAGCAGAAGGCCTTACAGGAGAAAAGTTTTACCCAGAGAATGCACTAAAAGCTAAATAAATCATTCAGGGAAAATGGAGGAGGCTCAACCGGACTGCTGCATTCAGCTAGTTTTTAATAACACTACCTCCCTGTGGGTATGAGCAGTTTTGAATCAAAAATACAAACATTGAAGGATAATAGGCCAATGCATACAGGTTTACAAAAGAAATCACCAACTCAAGCTAAGCAAGAAGAACATCTCCCCGGGGCATATAGATGAGACCAGCTAGAGACACTCAATGATGTACTGGGTTTTTATGTATAAACTAGTTTCTCTGTATCATTGCAGTGGAGCATCAGAAGGCAGAATTGTAAGGTGGGACACTGTCTAGTGGACACATGACAGTAGTTCCTCTTTAAAAACATGGTACCCAGCTTAGGGAAGTTACCCTCAGGTAAGAGGTTCCCAGACATTCTAAATCAGCAGCTGCATTTACAGTGTATTGACAGATGTATATCAGCATGGTCTGGACTGTTTGTAAACCCCAAAAGTCTGAAATTTCAATAATGGAAAGATAATTTTTAATTTAGAGTAACAAATTAACAACCCAGCTTTGCCTGCCTTCCTTATTTCTTCAGATCACTCTTTATGCAGTGGTGGAAATTCAAATCTGACATTAGGAGGTTCAGACTGGACTTTAGGAAATGTTTCTTTACCAAGAGGTTAGTCAAACATTGGAACAGACTTCCTAGAGAGATAGTTGATGTTCCAAGCCTGTCAGTGTTTAAGAGACATTTGGACAATGCCCTTAATAAAACAAGCTTTAACTTCTGGTCAAGCCTGAATTGGCCAGGCAGTTGGACTTCATGATTGCTGTAGGTCCCTTCTAACTGAATTCTAGTCTAGTCTAGTCTAGTCTAGTCTATTTATACCTAGGTTCTATTTTTGCTCGTTTTAATGTTTTTCTTCACTGCAAAGTTTTTAGAGTCTAGTTGAATAGGACCATATATATAGCTGAAGAAGAAATGCTATTCGTTTGAGGTGAAAAAAGAAAACAAACATCCCAAACCATGCAAAAAGAGGAATGAAAAGATATAAATCATGGTTTATCAAAAATATTGAAACATGCTTGAAAACTTAATCAGACATTTTGGAGTTTGATGAGCAGAAAAAAATATAAAAATGTTTCATACCTTGAGGTATAGAAAAGTTTTACCAAGAATATTTCATAAGCCCAGTAGAAATTCATTAGAAATAAAAGTTGGAGACAGCTTTTAAACATTAAATAGCTGAAATGACTATCCAGATTCTCTTTTAAAATAATGCTGTCCCTTTTAACAGAATACTATCAATGAACAATATACTATATGGGATATGAACATGTTTGTCTTCTGAAGGGGAGAAGGTTTGTGTAGTTTTAGCTGATCTTGGAGGAATGAAGTAGTATCAAGTTGATACATTATTAAAAAAAAAAAAAGAAATGCAGTGACTCTATAGTTGTTATTTCTGGATTGATTCCTCATGATTTCTAGGCACATCTTTAATGTGACAATGACAATGTTATTTCCTCTTCCCTCCCAAATGCTTGTGTTTGTTCTGAAAAGTTACTCAGCTGGAAAAATACTGTCCTATGAGATCAGAAGAAAATATGGCATCATAATTGTGACTTTTTTTTTTTTTTGAGGGATTTGGAATAACTGGTAGAAGAGAGAAAAAAAGTATATTTATGTAGTAAATATTGCCTTTCTGAAGGCCTACTGCAATAGACAGTATCTACTGTCAGATGTCAAAGTCATTGATAGAAAATAAATGGTTGAAGTGTTATTTAAATAAAAGAAGTGCCTGTCCATAACAGTTTTGAGATGAGAAATTGTAATAATTACTCTGGATTTTGTAACTAGTAAATAAGAAAGCCTCACGTTTTCATGCCCTGGTTCAATAATATGATGTGATAGTGCTCACTTTATTGCCTATTGTGAACCAGATGTTATAGATGGGCCTTTTCTCAATGAGCCGGTGACAAAAGGAAGAACATATATTGGAAAGAAGTCTCTTCTTTACTTTTTCTTCCTACTACCTTCTCATGGTATTACATATTTTATAGCTTTTGCTATTGCTGTAAAAAAAAAAAAACGCAAGAAAGTTTTCAATCAATTCACATAAAAAGAGTTTTACTCCCAATGAATGTCAGTTGCTCATCTCCCACAACCTACAAATGAAGAATTATCTCAGCCATTGCTTGGAAATCATATGCACCAGAAAAACAAAAGTCAGCCAATCTCTGGGAGGTAAGATTTCATACATATTTTTAAAGCATATACATATATATTTAACCAAGATCAAGTGTTTGATGTTGATTTTTCTCGTCAGCAGTACCTTGTCACGTGAAGGGAAGGGGGTAGG
>NW_008600868.1:0-9216 GCF_000691845.1 Merops nubicus
CAGCTGGACGTGGGGCATCCTTGTGCCCTTCTTGGGGTGACACCAAGACCCCCCCACCAGCGCTTCCAGGGTGGCCAGGGACAGTGGAGAAGGGCTGCAGGACCCAGCCATCCAAAAATAATCCCTGTATGAGAGGTGGCTTTGCCATCAGACTGACTTTACTTGTCCTACCTGCGTCCTGGGAGGCAGGGGAAGGCCCTAGGGCTTTGTGAGACCATCAGGCAGAGAAGCAGAGGAGGGCCCCAAACTTCTCCTCCCCCTCTCCAAAGCTTGGAGCCCATCCCTGGCAACGAGGCTGCTGCTGGCAGGTGGAGGGATGCTCCAGTGGGATGCTCCTGGTGGTGTCCTCTCCCGTGGCTCCTCCTTGGAGTCCCTTGTTCCTCAGCCGTGGTGGCAGGAGCCAGGCTGCAGCTCCAGGGATCTCACACTGGGTCTTTTCCCACTCTGCAGCCCCAGGGAGCAGGCAGGATAAGAAGTTTCTTTCCCTTGCCAACCTGGCCGCTCGCCGCCGCTTCCGAGCCCCATTCGCCTTCCTCAGGGCAAGACCCGAGCCCCCCGTGTCCCAGCACCAAATCCTGCACCTGCCTGGCTCTGCAGGACCTTCCTGCCCAGGTCTGCATGCTTGGGGATGCTGCCCAGGACAGGAGCTCAGGCATGAAGCCTCCTGGCAGGTCACCAAAAGCTCCTGCTTTTAGCCCTCGCCCCAGCCTGGCCTTACCAGCGAGCCCAGTGGCAGGGCGGGGGCTGGAGGGCAGCTCAGGGGGGCTCTTTGTCTGAGCAGAGCCCTTTTCTCACCGAGCACTGCATGGATTTGCCACACACAGAGCCCTGGCTGAGCAGAGGTGGAGTGGGGAGCAGCACAGCTCCAGCACTGGGGTCAGCAGCACCCCCTCTTCCAGGTCTCAGCCCCCTCACTCTGGAGGGACGGAGATTTCACAACCTCCTGCCTTGCTGGAGGTGAAAGAACACAGGACTCACGGGTGGAGGTGTGAAAGCAGAGCCCAGATTTGCTGCTGAGGATTTCTCCTGGCAGAAGGATCCGTGGTGGGGACTGTTGTTGGCATGGCAGAGCTCTTCCACCACGGGCTGGCTCCTGGGAGCAGCTGCTGAGCATCCAGACCAGCTCCTTGGGGTGAAACCTGGAACCAAGGTTGTGGCAGAGCAAGGAAGGGGGGAGGGAAACAAAAATCAAGAGGATTTTTTTTTAAAAGTTTATTCTTCCTTCATAAAGAGGCATGTAAAAAGTGGAAGTTACAAACTGGCTGGGCCAGAGCTCTGTAAAAAAAACACACAGTCATCCACAGTAAAAAAACCACTATTTTTATATTAGGTTTTAAGTTAACGTGTACATGTTTACAGTTACTAAATAAATAAATGAAAACTCTTTGCTTGTATTTTATAAAAAAAAGCAGATTTTCAAGTGTTGGTGAGGAGGGGGGAGAGAGGGCAGCACGGAGCAGCCCTGGCTACAAAGAGGCTCTTCCCTTCCACTCTCCCACCACGTTGGGTAAGGTCAATCATCAAATGTCTTTTTGTTGGAAGGGATCTTAAAGACCATCCAGTCTGGTGGGTCCTGGTGGGCTGGGCTGCACCAGGGTGAATCCAGCTCAAGTAATGCTGTAGGTGTATTTTTTTTTTTCCCCAGCCAAAGTTGTCCCTGAGCTATGTGGGAGAGTCAGAGCAAAGTGTCTGAGGAGGAACCCAGCCAGCTGGAGGATGGATGGATGGGAGGTACTCACAGTCATGCTCAGACCTCAGGGCATTCACCCCTCCATGCTGGCTGGGGATGGACAGGGACAGCAAAGCCAGCCCAGAACCAAGGGAACAGCAACTAACCAATCTGATGGAGAAGGAAGGTTCTGGCACACCAATAGTTTGCTGGCCACACTCCCCAACCTGCTCCGAGGAGGAGCTTGCTCTCTCCCCATGCTGACCCTTCAGGGCATCTCAGTGATCACAGAGCAAGTCAATCATCCCCACCCTCCCCTCCAAGTCCAGTTTCAAACTGATTCTCCAAAGCAAGCAGAACCACTAGGGCCTAAAACACAATTCAGCCAACAGCTTTGAGAAGAAAACCCCAAGAACCCAGTTAATACTGGCTCACTGAGCAGACAGTATTAAGCTTGTTGGCCAGCTTAGAGATGTTCTACAAGCAGAAGCCATTGCAGGCTGCCAGGAATCTCCCCAAAAAAAAAGGGTGATCCAGTTAAAACCCAGCCCCTTCTCTACACCAATCCCAAAGGTGTCCATATAGTACCAGTGCTTCCAAGTGAGACAGCCCCAGGGGCAGCTTGGAACAGTTTGAGGGTCTTTGCATCAACCCAAGGAAATGAAGGCACCCAGTGACACGAAGGCAGCAGCCTGGATTTCAGAAGGAAGCACTGACATGGAGCCTGTAGCTCCAGCAGAGAGGACCACGAGGTTTGTCCTGGAGATGCTCAGCTCCCTCAGGCTCAGCCGAACTGTCCAACGGCTTCAAACAGAGAAGATCCACCAAAGAGCTATGAACAAGTTAAAACTCAAGTGTTCTTCGAGGTATTCATGGCTTCACCTTGAAGCACAGAGACGTAGAGCTTCACCTGCTCCTCATCTCTCTTCATATTGGAAAAGCTCCTGCTTGACCAGCCTGGTGGAGACGTCCTGGGCCACCCCTGCGAGGTTCATCTCCTGCAGGGTGTCCAGCAGGGTGTTGACAGAGGCGTTCATGCCCTTCTTGTTATGCCACATTTTGAGCATTTGGAAGAAGGACTCTCTTGAGCCCTTGTCGTTCTTCATGGCAATGTCAATGTCGTTCTCCAGCAGATCCAGAGCTCGGCCATACCTCCTCCACTCTGCGGAGGGCACGACCTCGGCGAAGATGTCAAAGGAGCGTTGCAGAACTAGAGGAGGGGGAAGGAGAAAGTTCAGAGAACAGAGCAGAGGGCAGAGAGCTGGGGCAGAAAGGACCTGTCCCCACCCCAGCATGTCTCCTAGGCCCTGACACTTACGGTTAACGGGGTCTTTTCCTGGCACTGGAACCAGATTATTCCTGGGCTTCGCCTGGAAAGACAATGTCCTAGAGCACCCATTGGGCCCTGGCACAAACACTGCCCTCAAGCCCCATCAAGGAGGGTCTGGAGACACTCTCCCTCTCTCCAGGGGTTATTAGGGCAGGAGATCACCACCCCCCACCCCCAGAACATCCATTGTTTCTGAGCTTTGGGTTGCCAGCAGGCCCCGAGCAGGGAAGAGCTGCCTCGTGGGTCCAAGTCAAGGAGAGAAGATCTGTCTGCTCAGCATTAAATCTGCAGAGGACTCGTGCAGCCGAGTGCAACGAGCAGATTCTGCAGCTCTGAATGCAGAACAAGGACAAGAGACCTCGTGGTGCCTGTGCACAACCCCTGGTCCAGCCCTGGAAGCCCCCCCAGGAGCTGATCAGCTGGGTGAAGGCCGAGGAGAGCATCAGAGCTCGGCCGAGCACGCTGGAGCAGAGGGGCACCACCATGTACCTCTGGCCCTGGAGAGCTGGAAGTCTCCACACCCGACGCCCTAAGGGGCAGCTGATCCTGGGATAACTGCTCGTTGAGGATGTTGTCCTGTGTCCCTGGGCCCCCCCTGCAGCACCTCGTCAGCTGCCGCACCAGGGAGTCCTGCGGCAGGAGAGACACAAACCAGCCAGGTCAGGCTGTCCTGGGAGGAGGGGGCTCGTGCAGGTCCCTCAGGGGTGTCACCTCTGGTGGTTGCACCCACCCTGCTCCTCACCTTGAGCTTGAAGGGACCCTGGCACAGCACAGTCCTTCCTTTAAGCCCTGGTCCCAAATGGGGACCTGGGACGTGCCGGCAGCTCTGCCGTGGAAGGGTTCACGGCGCTGGGGAGGGAGCTCCCAGCATCCCACCTCCAGCAGGGCACTACCAGAGACCCTCGTCTGCTTGGCCCAGCTCTACCCCATCCCTGCAGGGATGAGACTCATCCCCCTGCTCCTCCAGCCTTCCCAGGAGCTGCGGGCAAAGTGGGGAGCAGAGGGGGGACATCACCCCAGCCCCACAGACGGAGCCACCCCCACTCCCCATACCAGGAACTCACCACTGCAGTCCTGGGCTTGCTGCCCACTCCTGTCCTGTCCCCTGGAAGAGGAGAACTGTGCTGTGATCCCTCTTCCCCCAGGCAGGTCCCTCATCCCACCCAGGCAGAGCCCCAGGGAGTCACAAACACAGAATTGTTTTGGTTGGAAGAGACCTTGGAGAGTCCAACCACCCCCCAGCACTGCCAGGTCCCCACTGCCCCGTGTCCCTCACCCCACATCTCCACAGCTTGGGAACCCCTCCAGGGGTGGGGACTCCACCACTGCCCTGGGCAGCCTGGCACAGCCCTGGGCAACCCTCCAGGGCAAGAAATTGTTCCTCAGGTCCAACCTCAACCTCCCCTGGGGCAACTTGAGGCTGTTGCTTCTCATCCCGTCACTTGTTGTTGGGAGCAGAGCCCGCCCCCCCCCTGGCTCCAGGCTCCTGTCAGGAGCTGTGCAGAGCCAGAAGGTCTCCCCTGAGCCTCCTTTGCTCCAGGCTCAGCACCCCCAGCTCCCTCAGAAGACACCAAATGCTCACCTGCAGACTGCTGGCAGCAGTACTTCCAGAGGACACAGGAGACCAGGATGAGGATGATAGGAGACACCACCACTCCCACGATCAGCATCGTGTCACCTACAGCAGATAAAACGGGGCGTGTGGGGAGCTGGTCCTGACCCCACACCTCCACCCCTTGTCCCATCCTCCCTGCTCCAGCAGCACCCCCTTACCTGAGGAGCTGGAGGGGGTGCCAGCGGGCAGCCCGCACCGGCGGTCTCTGTACGGCGTGCAGGGAGCCAGCTCCACCTCACCCTTGGCACACCTGAGAGAGGAGGAGAGGGGACAGGCTCAGCAGCTGGGGGTCCCCAGCACACATCCCACCCTAGAGGGACCCACCGTGCTCACCGGGGGCGGCACTTCTGGCACATCTCACAGGGGTGGTCCGGGGAGCAGAAGGTGCCGTTCCTGCAGGCGCACTGCGTGTTCCTGGCCTTCTGGCAGGGACTCAGCTCCACCTGATCTGCAGGAGAGAGGAGAGATGACTCCACCCAGCCCCTCTGCTCCGTGCTCCTCCACCCACCTCCTTCCTGATTGTGGCTAGCAACCCCAGGCTGACCTGCAAGCCTAGAGAAGACCAAGTCACTCTGCTGATGAGTTTGAGCCTGACTCTTTCCTGCCCCCTCATCTCACCATGCCCATCAGGAAGGGGTTGCCCAGAGAGGTGGTCGCTGCCCCATCCCTGGAACCATCCCAGGGGAGGTTGGACCAAGCTCTGAGCACCCTGCTCTAGCTGCAAACGTCCCTGGGGTTGGACCAGATGGCCTTGAAAGGTCCCTTCTAACCCAAAACATTCTGTGATTGTATCATCAAAGCTCCACCAGCAGCCTACAACACTGTCATGAGCTCAATCCTCCTGGTCCTTGCTGGAGGGCTTGTGTCCAAGCTGTGCACAAGGGATGATACATTGAACAGAGACATAGGTCTGGCAGAAGCTGCTACACCAGCTCCAGAACCAGCCTGGTCCACACTGCAGGTGACTGCTCTTCAACAGAAAGGTCTCCAGACAGCTGCACCCAGCCAACATCTCCCTCTTCCACACCACCTCCTACCTTCCCTGCAGATCTGGCAGCCCAGGCACTTGGCAAAGTCGTTTGGGTATTCAATGTATTCGTTTTTGTTGCATGGGGAACACTTGCTGGAGCCATGCTGCTCTTTGCAGTGCTCTTCCACGTGGGTGCCTGCAAGAAGAGTGGAGGAGAAAGTCAATGTCCAGCACAGGGCAAGAGATATCATTGCAGAGAGGGAGTTTATTCCACTGCCAGGGGAAGTTCAGAGGCAAATTTGGAACTAATAAAAGGAAAACGTTCCAGCAATGAGCCCTCAGATCTGGCAGTGGAGCAGGAGGGAGCTGGAGCACCTGCAAGGTGCTCACAGGACCAGGTTGCACGTGGTGTGATGGATGTTTGAGACCATCTTACCCGGGGGGCACTTCTTGCAGTACCGATTCGTGTCTTGGACGTGGTAAAATTCTCCCCCTCCCCTGCCTGGGTCCAAGGGATCCAGCCTGTCCCTCCTACCCAGTGCTGTCGCCGAAGTTCTCAAAGCAGCCTATAAAACAACACACCAAAACCTGGCTTCAGAACCACCCCCAAGTCCACAGGGCAAGGGAAGAATGAGGTGGGTGAGAGCTGCTCTCCCCAGCGTGCTCAGGCCAAGAGGAGAGGAGCTCTGGGAGGGCTCAGAGCCCCCAGACCCAGCAGCCAACCCTCCCCTTGCTGCAGGTGAAGGGCATTTCCCCCATGCCAGGGTGGTTATTTCCCTGGTGAAGCAGGAGGAGGAGGTTTCCAGAGGGATCCCCACGTGCCAGGCTACCAGCAAGTCAAAGAGTTCCTTAGGATAACCCCAGGCCCCTTTTCCTTCCCCAATTTCTGAGCACGTGAAGCAGCAGCACCGAATTAAACGGGAGGGGAGGGCAGAGGAAGGGGGAGGGTGTCTGTGGGGAGGAAACCAGCCCCATCTCAAGGCTGGTAGGTGGCTCCCATGCCCAGAAGATGCCCCTGGGCTCCCGGGGGACAGCACAACCTCCTGTGTTTCCCTTCCTGCCAACTGGTGAGCCAACGGCCCCGTTTCCTCCAGCTCACCGAGCACCTTTCTGCTGGCTCAGCAGTTTCTGTGCCATGGGGGGTGGGGGAGTGGACGTGGGGGAGTGATGCTCGCCAGGGACGGCCCGTCACCCCCAGCAGGGTTTTGGGGAGAGGTCTTTAGGGACCCCAGCCACGTCCCCAAAGTGGGGGTGAATGTCCTCAGCCTCTCAAGCAGCAGCTGGATCTATCCCCTGGTCTACCCCAGCTCCTCCAGGGCTAGCTGTGGATATAAACCTGCCCCAAACTCCAGGTTCTGTCCCTCTCCCCTGGGCGTGGCCAGCCCTGCACGGCAGCCTCTGGCAGAGCCACTTTCCCTGGGACACTTTTCTCCTGTTTCCTTCCTATACACAAAACCTGACGCAAATATTTCTCCTGTGAGTCAGAATCTGCCTTGAAAGGCTGAAACAATAGGGCAGGCAGCTGCCTGGCGAGCCCCTGGGCCAGCCTGGCCATCTACAGAGCTGACCCACCCCCTTCCCCTTGCTCCTCGAAGGAAGGGTGTGAGCAGGTCCCAGTCACGGGGCTGCTGAGGGTGACATAGACCCAAAACCAAAGCTCAGACCATCCAGGCCTTGGAGAGGACAATCCCCGGGTGCCACCACGGCACAGACCCCCCCTCCCTGAGCCCCGGGACCACCTCCAGACCCTGATTTGGAAGGATCAAATCTCTGTCCCTCCACCCCCTTCTGGCTCAGCATCTCCTGCTGCTCCTTGCTGCAGCTGGGAGGGTTGGCAAAGCATCCAGGCCTTGGAGAGGACAATCCCTGGGTGCCACCACAGCACAGACCCCCCTCCCTGAGCCCCGGGACCATCTCCAGACCCTGATTTGGAAGGATCAAATCTCTGTCCCTCCACCCTCTTCTGGCTCAGCATCTCCTGCTGCTCCTTGCTGCAGCTGGGAGGGCTGGCAAAGTGTTTTATAAACTTTTCTAGGAGAAGCTCAGACCATCCAGGCCTTGGAGAGGACAATCCCCGGGTGCCACCACGGCACAGACCCCCCCTCCCTGAGCCCCGGGACCACCTCCAGACCCTGATTTGGAAGGATCAAATCTCTGTCCCTCCACCCTCTTCTGGCTCAGCATCTCCTGCTGCTCCTTGCTGCAGCTGGGAGGGTTGGCAAAGTGTTTTATAAACTTTTCTAGGAGGTGAGTCTGGCTTTTACCTCCTAGTCTCCAGCAGCTATCTGGTCTTGAAAGTTCTCAGGGACAACCTTAGTCCCACTGGCCCCACGAGGGAATAAAAACAGCCCTTCAAACCCTGCCAGGCAGTGGAGGTGATCAGGACAACGCCAGGGCATTATCTGCAGTCTGGAGAGGCCCCCTCCGAGCAGGATTTCATTGCTTTTCATGAAACAGTGACTCCACAGAGCTTGCACAAGGGCACGATAAGGTTATCAGCCCACAGCACCTTCCCAGCCAGTGCAGTTGGAGTGCATCGTCCCACCACAGAGCCCCTGGGAGGAGAGGGCTGCCAGCCCTGCCTGCCCTATCAGCCCTGAGGAACCTAGCAGGGCTGTGAAGCCCAAGGAGAAAGCAGCCTGGGAGCCGTGGGCGACAGGCAGTGGTAGTTAAAAGTAGTTTTCACCCACAGTATAAACAACGTTGCCTCAAGGCAGAGGAATTACCAAGCAAAGGAATCCCCAACACCCTCATCAGCTAAAAGCCTCTTCCTTCTGGGTGATTAGGTCTGGAGAAAACGCTCTGAGAAGGAGCAAGCCTTGAACTTTCCCTTTTTCCATCCCAAATTTGTTTTAATCCTGAAGTGAAGGAGCTTGGAGCAGAGGACAGACCCTTGCTGAACTCCTGACCAGCAAGAGAGGCTCTTGGCCAACGGTGTTAAGGACTAGAGATAAAAGCTGGGGCTTGTCTCAGGCACCTGCTCCCGGGGCACAGCTCAAATCGTGGGGGGATTTCTCCCCTCACCCCCCCCAGAATCCCTGCAGATGGAACGTGAGCTCCTGCAAACGCAGGGATCCAGGGGCATTCCCCTTCCAGAGCCTGTGGCCCAGGTCCAGGCGTGATGCAACGGTGAGCAAAGGAAGGAGCTGGGCCACAGCATCGGATGATTATCACGTGAGGAACCATCAGTCCGGATCAACTCCCCCACCCCTTTTCTTTTACTGACAAGGGGGGGGGTAAAATTCAAAGGAAGAGGCTCTAGGGGATGGGTTTAGTAAGGTTTGAATTTCCCAGGCAAGTCTAAATAAACTCGGATGAACTATAGATGGAGGGAAGTGGCTGAGAAGCTGACTCTGAAAACCTGTTGCTGGCGGTGCTGATCTCCAGGAGGAATTCCTGCACGGGAGCACCCACCACAGGTCTCCCCGTGGCCACAGGGATTCAAAGCCAGCCCCGGGATACACTCAGGATCCTCGGGATAAAACCCAGGGCAGGATCCCTCTCACTTCAGGTGAGACAAGACTTTAGGTATTTCCGAATCCGCGGGGAAATATGAGACTCCGGGTGGGATTTTTCCACCTTAAAAGCCAGCGGTGGGCAGGCTTTGGCTACCGTTTGGACAAGCTGGAGAG
>NW_008600869.1:0-477 GCF_000691845.1 Merops nubicus
AGAAGGGGGGGTAGAAAACTCAGACTTACACCCAATTAACAATAGCAGGGATCTGTTGGAAACCGTATATAAACTGGACTATTTGAGCTAATAAACAGAGAACGACCATCAAAAAAAAAAAAAAAATTAGTTTTTACAACAAAGAGCGGGGGGAAGTACATGCTGCTTTAGGGGAAGAATGTTACTCTTATGCTGATCACACAGGAGTGACACCAGATTCCTTAGCAAAGGACTAAGAGAAGGACTGTCTCAAAGAAAGCAAAAGAGAAAAGTACAGCAAAGAGGGTTTGAATCTTGATTTAATCAATCGCCTTGACTAACTACCTTTACTGTCTACACTAATAAGGCCTCTTGTAATACTAATTGTTTTACATTTTGGTCCCTACATCCTCAGTAAACTTATAGCCTTTACCAAAGGAAGGATAGAGACAGTACAGCTAATGGTACTACAACAGCACTACCTTGGCTTGAAGGAGG
>NW_008600869.1:760-2747 GCF_000691845.1 Merops nubicus
CACGAGGGGCCCTGTGGGCGTGTCTGGTCATAGATAAGCAATTGCAGCTGTGCAATAAACGCCATTTGCAGCATCCTTCACATTGGAGTCAGTGTCTCGATGACCCTCAACGGTAGAGGTTGAGTTGCCGCGATCCCATGTCCAAGCGTTGGTGACAACATGGAGGTGCTGCCCTCTGTGTTAAGGAATGCATAAACTGTGAAGAGTTGTCCCTGAAGAACAGCCAACAGAAGGTTGAGAGCCTATGGGCAAGAATTAGGGATCATAATAATAAAAGGAGCCACGTTTTTAGTGTTTACTGTAGGCCACCTGATCAAGGGGAGGCTATTGATGAAGCCTGTCCAAGCGTTGGTGACAACATGGAGGTGCTGCCCTCTGTGTTAAGGAATGCATAAACTGTGAAGAGTTGTCCCTGAAGAACAGCCAACAGAAGGTTGAGAGCCTATGGGCAAGAATTAGGGATCATAATAATAAAAGGAGCCACGTTTTTAGTGTTTACTGTAGGCCACCTGATCAAGGGGAGGCTATTGATGAAGCCCTCATGCTCCAGCTCCAGGAGACATCGCACTTGCAGGCTCTCATCCTGCTGGAGGACTTTAACCACCCTCACATTTGCTGGAAAAGTAGCACAGTAAGCTGTAGGCAATCCAGGAGATTCCTGGAGGGACTGGATGACAACTTTTTAAAACAAGTAATAGACAGCCCTACCCATTGGACTTAATGGTGACTAACGCAAATGAACTCGTTGGGGACATAAAGATTGGAGGCAACCTGGGCTGCAGTGACCACGCATTGGTTCAGTTCACTGTGCTAAGGGGTGCAGAACAGATGAAAACCGAAGTCAGCACCTTAAACTTTTGGACAGCAAACTTCCAGTTCCTCAAGCTGTTGCTCAACAAGACCCCTTGGGGAGGCAGTCCTCAGAGATAAAGGAGCAGAGCTGGCAGACCTTTAAGGAGGCTTTCCATACAGTGCAAGAGCTCTCAATACCCGTGCGCAAGAAGGGAAAAAGACTGGCACGGTTGGGTAATGAACTACTGGTTGAAATAAAGAACAAGGTGAAATAGCACAGACACTTGAAACAAGGACAGGCAACCTGGGGGGCAATACAGAGAAGCTGCCCGGTTATGTAGTGATAATGTCAGGAAGGCCAAGGCACAGCTAGAGCTGAACTTGGCAAGGGATACAAAGAAAAACAAAAAGGGATTCTGTAATTGCCTAAATCAGAAAAGGCATGCCCATGCTAGTGATAAACAATGGTGAATTAAAACACTGGATGAGGAGAAGGCTGAGGTACTCAGTAACTTCTTTGCCTCAGTTTTCACTGGCAACCATTCTCTTCACAGCACTCAAGTTGGTGGCCCACAGGACAAGGACCTGGTAGACAAAGTCCTACCCACTGTAAGCAAGGACAAGCTTCATGACTACCTGAGGAACCTGAACATAAATAAGTCCATGGGACCTGATGGCGTGCATCCCAGAGTATTGAAGGAACTGGCTGATGCAGTTGCTGAGCCACTCTCCATAATATTTGAGAAGTCATGGCAGTTAGGTGAAGTCCCCAGAGACTGTAAAAAGGGTAACATTGTGCCCATCTTTAAAAAGGGTAAAAAAGACGACCCTGGGAACTACCAACCTGTCAGCCTCACATCTGTGCCTGGGAAGATCATGGAACAGATCCTGAAAGACATGCTAAGGCACATGGAGGACGGAAGTAATCCTAGGTGGTCAGCATGGATTTACTAGTGGCAAGTCCTGCCTGACTAACCTAGTAGTCTTCTATAATGAAGTGACTGCATCAGTCATCAAGGGAAGACCTATGGATGTCATCTATCTGGATTTCTGCAAGGCCTTTGACAATATCCCCCATAACATCCTAATCTGTAAATTGGGGAATTATGGGTTCAATGGGTGGACTGTTCAGTGGATGAAGAACTGGCTGGATGGTCTCATCCAGAGAGATGGTCAATGGCTCCATGTCCAGATG
>NW_008600870.1:0-18032 GCF_000691845.1 Merops nubicus
TTTTTCCGCTCTCAGCTCCTCACAGCGAACTGGAGCTTTCCACCGTCTTGCAGACTGAGTGGGGATATCACTTGTGTGGAGCACCTCTCTCTGGTTCCCACACCGCCGAAGTTTCGCTGACCTTCGACCCAATCCAGGTTTTTAACGAACCCAAAACCCGGCACCAAGCTTGCATGAAAACGAAGTTTTTGCCAGACAGTCAGTCCTAGGTTCAGCTGGGACCACACTGAACCATCTTCAAAATGTCTTCTTAATGTAAGAGTCCATGTCCGAAGCACCACTTATTACTTTACAAAAATATATTTCTGAGGGTTTTAAACCCGCTGGTTTTGCCCGAGAAGAAAACACTCCCAGCGGGACCCCAGTAGTAACTCCAGGGTGGTCTTCAGCGAAGAGGAGGACAGTGGCGGTTAAAGGAGGGATGGGCAACGATCGCTTTCTTCCAAAATAAAAGGTTTTAATAACATGAAAATAACAAACAAAAAACACCTGAGGCAGGCACTGAAACAGCACCCACCCCAGGGGAGAAGCGAAAGAGCATGTGGCCTTGGGGCCAGGGGTTTTTAACAGGTAGGTAGGTGTGTTTACAAAGGCATTGTCCTGTAAGGATACACAGATGGGTTACCTACAGGTCAGGGGTCCAATGGGTGTTAGGGGATTGGTCTTGTGGTGGCTAAGCCAACCACAACCTGGGAAAGATGGAAAATTCTGGATGTGTGCCCATGTTTGGGGAAAAAGAGGTAACAGAAACCTCTGTCTCCAGGAGGTGCACTGCAACAGTGTTGCTTTACCATTTTTTAGAACCATGTAATTTTCAAGATTCCAACTCTTATTTTCTACTAGGAAAAAAATCACAATACAAATAATTTATCTGTTGTTCAGAAGTCCTAAGTGCAACATAGCAGTCCTCTGACCCAATCAGATTAGAGTTTCAGTTTGTGATGTAGATGTCATTCAGTAACATTTTAACTTTGCATTCATAATTAATGAGATAATACGAGAGGAAAGTAGTGGCAGGCTGATCTGTTTTTGAATTACTTTTCTAAATAAAGTTGCTACACCATTCTGAAATAAAGAACTGAACTGAAATAATATTCACATGTATATTTTGTTTGTTTAAAATTCCCATAATGTGTGTTCACTTACTTTTTGGATGTGTTATTCTACCTAATAAGCATCCTACATAAACTAGCTAAATCACTTGTTTAGTTTACTTTACCTATTTATGTTCCGATTTTTTTTTTTTTTTTTTTTAAAGAAAGAATGTTCTGAGCTCTACATCTGAACACAGTAAATATAATTACAGAAAAATTATAATTTTCTTACCTTCTTTCCTTGCAGGATACTAAACCCATAGTGTATAAGGAATTAAAGAATTACAAGAATGTATGTTGATCAGAAATATTGTACCAAAATATGTTTACTCTGAACAATCTTTTCTCTTTCTGTCATTTACTTTTGACTTCTGATTATTCAAACATATAGTATATTTCTTTTTCTTCTATTCAGTGAAGTATTTAGTGGGACATTATGTAAGATTAAACAGGAGAGTAGCAGTTTAGAAATCAGCAAACAGTATAAAACAGATGAAAATAGCTTGTGTTAACCCCAGAAGAAATGAAACAGCCAAAAAGAAATTATCTATATGCTGATTGTTTTATCTCACTGATAATCTCCCTCGTTTCATTTGTTCATTTATTCAGTTTGTTTGTTTGGGGTTTTTGATCATGTTTTTATCATAGTAACAATTTAGGGCAATTTCAAAATATACCTAATACCATCATACATCTCAGTATGTTCCTTTTAATATATTTATGGCATTGGTAATGAATAAATGCATTTCAGAATCTTATAGCTTTTACTGTTTTTTTGGGTTTTTGTTTGTTTGTTTTTTTAAGTTACAAAACAGCAACAGACCTTCAATGTATGTTTGGCTGTACATTCTTTTTTTCTAAATACCCATCACTTTTTGAATGCTCATCAGCGTTTTATGAACAACTTGATGAAAATGAAAACTTAAACTGAAAATGACAGTTTGTATATCTCTCTCTTTTTTACCCTTATAAAGTATGATGGAGAATGATATACAAAAATATTAAATATTCAGTGCTCATTATTCACAATACATTGAAAATTAGAATCCATAAATCTCTAGCACACAGCTGTTGTAAGTATTTAAAAATACAAACCTGAAATGAAATGTGTGTCAGCTTAATGATCGGTCTGAAGCAGAATGATCTAAAAAACACTCTCTGTGATTTTCAACCTGACAGTTTACCATGATTTATACTGAATATGTTAGGTCTTATTTCCATGAATTTGAACACGGTTAAATAGCGTGTCCTTGTGCTCTCCTTCAACAAATGGAACATTTTTGGACCCAAAAAACTTGAAATCAGTTATAAAATGAATCTCCATTAACAGACTTTCCCTCAACATATTCAGTTCTTGTTTCTGTCTGTCAAATGTGGTTCCCAGATTTCTTAACCTAGCCACTATTTTATTGAAAAAGATCTTACTTTGGGAAACTATCCCTATTCTTCAAAGTACTTAGATAAATTCTTCACATGTATCATGTCACCAGTTGCTACTGACTTCTGTGGAATTTAAATATGTTATTGTATGCAAGATGTTGAATAAGTCTTTCAGTGAATAAAGAATAATTGAATCATTTGTTGAACCAAGATCCTTAAATAATATTTCTACAGTTTGCAAAACCCTTGATTTTTATTGTTCTTCCTGTTTATTTTACTGTTCTTCATATTATTACTGCTATTATTAAATACATCTATTAATTGAGTAGTTCAATAGCAAGCATTATCATCTTTGTGTTCAAGATGACCCTTAAGAACTTTACAAAGCTCACAGTTTAAATATTTAGAAGGATTTATTGACATATTTGCTAGCTGTAGACCACTGAAGTCCAGGGTCTAGTCTTCCATACAATTCAAGAAAGACAAGAAAAACATTTCTTCACTGTATATATAACTCCAAGCAGAGCTAATGCTGTTGAGGGACTTTAAAAAATACTTGTTTGGAACTCGTTCTTCCTTCTGTAAAATGTGACATGTAGAGCTCAGCTGGGTAAAACTTAGTCTTTTAATTTAATTGGAAATTTATGTGTTAGGAGATATGTTTCCTTTCAAATACAATACCTTCTTCCCCCTTCCCCTTCTAAGTTTTTCCACTGTAGTAAAAGAGGGAAAAAATATAGTTAGAGACCACACGCTGAAATTTTCTCATCTTCAAACTGAGTGTATCTGTCAATACATGGTTTGAGAAGCTATTCCATCAATTACCATAGTCAGATTGCATCCTAGCCTGTATATGTAGAAAAAAACAAACAAACAAACAAACAAAAAACAAACCCACAATCTCTTCTTCATTAAGGAACTTCTGAATCATTAACACTGATATCTAGTTCAGAAGAAATGGCAGAACAAGTGTATCAAAAATAAAGCCTAGCTTGCAACCCATTTTACACTAAGCCACAGAGAACTGGCTCTCAGACCCAATATACTTCACCCTCTAATGACTGCACAAGCTATTTTTGGGTGTTCTCCCCACCATATGCACCTCTGTTAGGCCAGGTGTCTGCATGTTCTCCTGCCATAGTGATTTATGCCTTCATCATGTCCAGGTCAAAGTACTATGTGTGAATGCTACACCTCAGAGCACACTCCAGCCACCACAAATGCCAATGTTTACACTTGAGCAATCTTCCACACAACCTCAAGATTCACTATTTCTGGGATGAAATGAAAGTCTTCATCATTATCTACATATTTATGAAAGGATTTCTTTTTCCTACATCCTCATTACATACCCACCTATCACCTATTTCAAAATGCAGTAACACAGGTATATTCTGAGTTTGAACATTAAATATTAGATGCTTTTGTTTAAAAGTAAAGGTAAAAATGAAATATTACAAAATTGTTCATTTTATTTTTATTTTTTTGCTCTTTCCTTCTCATTTTTTTTTTAATGAAAACATTAACAAATGTCATGTTTAACCAATCTGAAATGTTTTGCTTAGTCTAAAAAAAAAGAAAATAAATTACTTCATATTCAGGGATTTTCATTGCTTAAGATATAACAGCTTCAAAATGTAAACCATATCAGAACAAATAATTTTTAAATAATACAGACTTTTCAACCTCTTAAACATTATTTTTATTATTTTTCATTTATTATTACTCTGCCAGTTCTACTTACATGAATAAATATTTTAGTATACGTTTTAGGGCATTTTGGCATGAATTTTATCATAAGCAAACTCCTATTTCATAAAAGCACTTGTCATTCGTTTCTGTAAAACACAGGAGATTAAAAGAATAGGAGAGATGTTGTAGTGAGCAGAGCCCGCCCTAGGCAGGGATCGGTGTGCGGAAGATCTCGCGATGTAACGGAAAGCTTAGACTGCCAACGAGGGGCCTTGTGGGTGTGGCTTGTGCTATGTAAGCAATTGCAGCTGCGCAATAAAAGAAATTTGCAACATCCTTCACATTGAAGCCTGTGTCTGCTGATGGTACCCAACGGCAGAGGTTGGGTGGCAGAGATCCCGGGGTTCGGGTGTCTGTAACGACAGAGAGAAAACATTTATTTAAAGTATATATATTTATATTAAGCCCCCATGGAAATAATTTTATTTCTTCTATAAGATATTGCTTCATCAGTGCCTTTTGTACACCTTTTTCCTTCATATAGCACAATCCTTGGAATTAAATTCCTTGTCAGCTCAGTACCACAATGTTAATGTCTCCTTTATGTTCACCCTTCATCATGAATCTAGCTGGCACAGTAAGACTGTGAATTTCAAGAAGCTTATTTGTCTGTTTTTGCCAGCTGGGAGAACACTTTGCCACAGCTCTGTGTACATTCAAATACTCTAATACATGCCATTTATTTTCTCGAGTATTATGGTGTGTCATTGATTCAAGCCAGCTCCATCAAGTACGATATTGTGGTATTTCAAAAGAACCCCCCAAGTCCCATAATGCATCTGGCCAATCATGCACTGCTGTGCCACAGGGAAAAATCTTTCCTCAACAATTCAGAGACTAAGCTATGCCCCAAAGCTTACGTGATTGCTCTTATTTTAGTGGGTATGACTGACTATTCGTCATAAAACAGAGTAGTCTGTTTTTCATATCTTGTTACCATTTTTCAGTGGGTACCTTAGTGAATTCACCATATGCTTGTGAATTATCATTGCCATTGCTGTCTTCAGTATACATATGACTGATTTATTTTGAGTAGTTTTGCTCCCTTTTCATTACCTTTTTGTTTTTGCTTTTCTTGCTGCAAAATTACTTTTATGAATTACTTGCAAAACACGTTTTTTTCAAAACTCTACATAAAACCAGACTTTAATTACCTTATGAATTGTTAACATGACTTCTATAATATCGTCTTCTTTCAGTCTAAAAAAAAATGAAAGAAGAATAAGGTCTTCCTTTTCACATTGTTGTTGAAATGCTGTGCTGTTACTTTCCATGATGTCTCAGTTTATAATTCTGCATTTGTGCAAGTTTATGAGATCAGGCTGAAGTCTGTTTTTCATTCATATTCTGTGAATTTGTATTATGCAGTTAGGAAAGTTTTTTATCAGTAACAGTACTGTGGTCCAGTTCAATTTTAGCATTTTGCATCCTTAGTGAGCATATATGGTTATCAATAATATATCCTGTGGTACCTGTTATTTCTTGGGGACTGGGCAAAGTGTATATACTTGAGTGGATGGTAACACATCAGGAAAAAAAAAAAAAAAAAGTTATTCTTCTACAAATGCACCATTTTTGTCCTACAGATGTATTTGAATGTTCATTCAGGCAGACATCTGATTCCGCTGTTTTGGCGAATAAAATATTAAAAATGAAGGCTAAACGGAACACACAAAAAACTGGTGTGTGGCTGGTAAGAGGAAGAACACTTTTAAATCCTTGAATCTAGTCCTTTGCTCCTATTTACACATACCAATACTTCCCATCCAAGAAAAAAATATCCAAAGAAAAGCAAGCAGTGTAAGTGAACAGTGACTAAATGAATAAAGTCCTTTAGGAATAGAAATATGCAACATCTGTTATATGGAAAATCTCATACCTTTTACAGTCTATAGAATGCCTATAAAATAGCACTGTGTATTCATGCAACCAACACTGCAATCCATCAAACAATTAATGGCTTTTTTGGTATGCTTTGGACCACTGAATATGCTGTAACTGCAATATTTACATGAATGTGACTTGTTTAACAAATAAAGGAAAAAAAAAAAACAAAAAAAAACCAAAAACAACCAAAACCACCAACAACAAAACACACCAAAAAAACCCCAAAACAACAAACAAAATCAACAAGAAAAACTTCACTCCACCAAAAAAAACCAAAACATACAACCCCACAAAACTGGATCTGAGCAAGCAGATTATTTTTAACCAAAGATTTTACTTTTGAGTTCCAAAAGCTATAATATTGGAGAATTCCAAAATGCATATCTTCTCTCATCCCCCAGATAAACTGCAAGTATCCCAAGAAGAGATGACTAAATGTCACCAACTGGATAGAAATCAAAGAAATAGAAATTCTGCGTTCATTAAGGCATCACAGATAGAACAAGTAAATCTTGTGATTGTAAAGCACTGTTTGTAGAGCATTTACTGATACTGAGTGTTTAATGACATCTGCTTTGATTGCATGTTTCTTTACCATGGTCAACAAATAACAATTTAAAGACAGCATATAATAAGTATCTATCACTAAACAAGAATTACATATAGGCGTGTTCTTGCTTGATGGGGCTAAGATGTCATGGTTAAGATTAAGTGGAGGTTTTGAGCTGGAGACACACAAGAAAAAAAATCAGACAGGATTCCAAATAACATCTTCATTGTATACCTTTCTTCATTGTATACCATTTGACTTGATAGGATGGTATTTGAAATAGGGAGCATGGAGAATACACTGAAATCCAGACTTTTGTAATATTCAAAATCCAGTCTCACTGTCATTTAAGTACTCTCTTTGTAAAGACAGAAGAAGAATCCTTTTATTTCTTTATAATCCATTTATAATAACAAAATTACAAGAAGACAATTTTTAAAGATATAAATCAGTTCCTTGCTTAGAATGAAGACCGTTAGCTGAAGAGACAAATAAATGTAGTACATACATTTGTATGTGATACTGTTAGTCAATTAAATTTTATTTAATATACAATCAGAAAACTATTTCTGCTCTTATAATTTTTCAGAATAACTTTCCACTCTGTTGTCATTTTATAATTTAAACATGCAAAGTTTACCAGAGCTTAGTTTATTTTAACTTTTTTTTGTTTCTGCAATATTAGATGTAACATATAAAAATAAATAATGAAATTGACTGGAGGGTTCCCATCAGTGTAATTTTTGTCATCTCAGCAATATCTCTTGCATGCACTGCATCAAATCTCTACAGATTTTTTTGTTGTTGTTGTTTTTCTCATCCCATCTGGACATCACATTTGCATTTAACTGTTTTCCATCTATATACATGACAGGCAGAACTGCAATACTCTCACGTACTTCCAGTGATAAATATCCTCTCATTTCATTTCCCAATAACAAATGAAAAAGTAGAAGACACAATATAAGTCTATGGTTCTACTTTACATTTCTGCACACGTTGCCCTGCCTTCTTTGAAGAACAAGAATGTGAATATATGAATTTTATCTCTTTTCTTCAACAGTACACCCATGCAATTAATCAACAAGGAAGTGAAAGAACAGAATTCAATTTCTCTGAGGAAGTTCAGGCTTGTTTTGGTACAGAGGCAGCAGATGTTTGTCTGTAGTGGTTAAAGTGTTCAACAGAAAAAGGTCAAGTCTTTGCAATAAATATTTCCTGGACTTCAACATAGGTCCTTCCCACTGGATTTGGTTCTTCATGGACTGCTCCAGAATGGTCCCTTCAACAGGATTCAGTCCTTCACGTATGGATTGCTCCAGTATGGGTCCCCTGAGAGCTGTCAGAAAACCTACTTCTGCATAGGCTTCTCTCCATGGGCTGCTGTTTCTTCTGCAAGTCCAGTCCTAGGTAGGCTCTCCATGGACATTACAATGTTTTAAAATGTTTGTACATTAAATGTACAATACTTGTCTCTAGTTATAACTTTGAGGACTAAGGGCTACAGAGGTGTAGAACTAATGACATCTCTGTTCTCAATGTTTCCCATTAAATAAATACAGGCAGATCCTGCAGTAGGTTGTGTTGGATTGTGGTGATTTTTTTTGTTTTGTTTTGTTTGTTTTTTTTTTTTTTTTTTTTTTGAGAGAGAGGTGTTTGATAGTTTCAGGTTTTTTTATGTACTCATTTCTGTCCAAATGGTATATGGGGAGAACACTTTCAATTTGGAGATCCTACTCTGGGAGCAAGATGCTAAAGATTAAGTGTCTAAAATTTGTCAGTTCTTTCTCATGAGTTGTTCTCTTTAGCTTGCTTGCATGTGCAATATTTTTATTTGATCAGCAATCAAATAAGTGTTACTAGCATAACTCTAAAATTTCTAAATTTTTACACATTAATGAATTTAACATGACAGCAAACTATTATCTTGACAGTATTTTCAGATGTAGTTTAAATACATGTGTCTGAGCATTAAATTCCAGAATTTTATATTAATATTAAAGTAAAGAATATTCTTATTCTCATACAAATCTAGATGCTGAGAAACTCAAAATGACACTTATCACATGTTTATGGATAAAAATCATTAAGATACATGTTATGTATTTCCTCATTTTTCTCTCTATGCAACTTTTGTAATCACTACATTGCATTCTTGCTATGGCTAGATGATTGAAATAGCGTCTTTCATTGATTGTATCACTTGCAGTATTCAGAACTTAATAGTTTTAGTGTTCTTAGGGAGAAGCAAAATTCTGTATGCTGTTTCTACTTATATGAACAGTTTTCCTTCAGGGACAGTAAAGCAATCCTGAACCTGCCTTCCTTCTTATCAGAAATTGATTATCTAGAAATGAATCTTTTTTTCTGAGATTCCTTGGCCACAGTAATTACATGGATGCCAATTTAATGATTTAGAAACAGAAAAATCAAGTTAATCATATATATTATATTTCAGACTTCACACAAGAAAAGAAAATCCATTTAATTGACAAAGTTGAGCCAGTACGAATTCTTTACCACTCTGTGTTGGTGAATTATAAAACTACATTTTGGCCTGACATATTGAATGACTTTAAAGTCAGTAATTTTATACTTATTGTAATGGCTGGAGTACTGCAAAAATAAAACCAAAAAACTAAGAAAAATACTGAGAATTATTTTTATGCATTTTATTAATCTAAAATTGTTTCAATTGCATGATATGCTTATTCCATTCAATTTATATTTGTATATTTGAAGTAGTTTTTTTATTATGTTTATAAAATCTGTTTTCACAAGTTGATATTAAAAAAAATAAGTAATTTGTTACTCTGTCCATTGAACATAAAGTTTTAGAAACTGAGCCATAGACTTTTGTGGATTTCAAGACGATTTCTGTAAAATCCTATATGTAGAATCAGAGGAAACTGGAAAAGAAAAAAATAGATTAAAAAGGGAAAAAAAAAAAAAAAAAAAAAAAAACCCAAAACCCAAGAGTATTGCATCACTAATGAAATGTCCACCCCAGACAGCAAATTAGAAAGGGCAAATAAATCTTGGCTAAAGATTAAACTAGTGATAGAAGTCTAGTACAACAAGGTCTTAAAAAAAAAAAAATAACAGTAGCAAAAAATAGATCAAGAATAACATTGAACTTCTGCTGAATGAGGCTGATGATCCAGTGGTGAGTAAAGGAGAAAATATGAGCTATGCGATGTCTTCTTCACATTTTTATAGCTTTTGCTTGTAAAACCTTCTCTAAGTTTTTCCAGGTCTGAAAATTTGGAGGAAAGAGGCAATTCAAAGTAGAATATAACTGAATCTCTAACTATTTAGGCACTACACAGGTCAATACAACCAGATGAGATGTCATTCATCATTGCAAGGACTTTAAACCTATTAGAAAAGTCACTGTTGATTGAGGAGGTCCTCAATGGCTAGCAACAGACAAACAATCCAAATTTCAAGAGAAAGTATCCACAGAACTATAGATCAGATCCTACAGCCTCACCTTAATCTTTAGGAGCATTAGAATGTCACACATATGAACAAGAAAGGCCCAAAAGAGGCCACAGAAAACTACAGGCCTATAACCCTTACTTTAATCCCTTGTAAAGTGATGGACAAGTCCATCTTAGAAACTGCTACAAGCCAAATGAAGCAGGTAATAGGGAAAAACCAGCACAGATTTACCCAAGGCAAATCTAGCCTGACCAACCTAATCATCTTCTACAATAAAGTAACACTTTCAGTCTGCTTGAGGAGAATAGTGGATTTGGTTTATCTGGACTTCGGCAGAGCATTCAACATCATTTTCCACAGCTTGTCTCCTCATAGACAAACTGGCAAGCTATAGATTGGTGGGTGGTCTGTGAGATGAGACATTTGTAACAGGTCACACTCAAACATTAACAATCAATATTTTTTACTCAGACCGGAAGCCTGTCAAGAGTGAAATCCCCCAAGAATCAATGCTGGGCCCCACACTGTTCAAAATCTCCATAAATGGAGGATGAGATTGAAAGCATTCTCACTAGATTTGCTGATGACATCAAACTGAGTGGTAAATTGGACATGTAAGAAGGGAGAGGTCTCTTACAGAGAGGCCTAGTCAAGCTGGATGAGCAGGGTAACAAGAACAGTACAGACTTTAACAAAGAAAAGTATAAGGTCCTGCACCTGTGATGATATAACTGAAGAGCCAAATCCAGGCTAGGATCTGTGTGGCTGGGTAGCAGCTTTGCTGAGAGAGACCACCTGGGGGTTTAGTGGACAAACTGAACATGAGTCAGTAGTCTTCCACTGCAGCAACAAAGGTAAATGAAATCCTGGTCTGCAGCTGCAGTGGCATTGCTAACAGGAATAGAGACATGACCACCCCACTCAGAATTTGTGCCACATCACACACCAGAGATCCAAAGTACTGGACAAACAGAGGGAGGAACAAGTCAACACACTCACCCACCACACGAGACATGAAGGAGAGAGCAAGCCAGCCAAGGAACCAAGCCATGGGCAATGGTAGCAGCCAAGCAACAAGCCCAGATATATAGCAGGGACTCAGAAACAGCTTCAAGTCCCAGCCCTGTCATCCTGGGAACCCTACTCATTGTGAAGATTCATGGAGCCCTTCCAATAGCCAGAACCCCCACACACACCACGTCCACTATATGAACAACCCCACTACAAGCAAAGTCAGCTATTATAGAGGTGGCTTCTTGCCCCACCTCCAAGTTAATGTGGAAGGTGGGGGCACCTGGTGGTTGTCTCCTAATCTGTTCCCACCCAAGGCTGGCCAGACCCTGGGTGAAAACCAACCAGGGAGGTCTTTCTCGCCTGATTGTGGACATATGCCAACCTTCATTCAGGGCTGGAGATTTAACCCCAACACTTCAAGCACAGATCTGAAAGCTGAAATGTGAAGTATAGACCATTTGACCTGAAAGGACTGCAGTTAATTATTCCATGTATATCTGGCAGCTGATTATAGAGGTTAATTATTGTAGTCAGTATTGTTTAACATCTTAATTAGAGAGCTGGATAATGGGGTACAGTGAACAGAGGCTGAGAGATCATGGACTGTAGTCTGGAGAAGGCAAAAGTCAGCAGGGATTTTATCAATGTGTTTAAACACTGGATGAGAGAGAATTAAAAAGGAGCCAGACTTTTCTCAGTAGTGTTCGCTACTAAGACAAGAGGCAACGGTCACAAAACACTTGAATTCCCACCTGAATGTGAGAAAATACTTTTTTACTGTGAAGGTAGTCAAGCAGTATAATAGGCTGCCCAGAGAGGGTGTAGAATCTCCATCTGTGTAGGTACTCAAAACTCAACTGAGCAGTCCTGGGCAACATACTCTAGCTCAGCGGGATTAGACTAGATGACCTTCTTGCCAAAGTTCCCTGTTGCTGAAGAGTGCTTGCACAGTGTCAGGCTTTTCTCTTTTTCCCACTCTGTTCTGCAGTGAATTTTTTTTTTTTTTTTTTAATTTGTTTGTGCATACAGCATTTGTTTCAGCTATTAAATTTCTACTGTTTCAATCTATGATTTTTCATCTTCCTTCGGTTTTGTCCCTGTCCTATGGAAGAGAGTACTGAGCGGGCAGCTGTGTGGGTGTATGGCTGCTGGCTAGGGTCAACCCAGTGCCCATTTTTTGGCACCTGATGTGGGGATTAAGGGGATCCATGTAATGATAGCCTTGACTGGAGAGTGCTAGATTGCATTTATAGTTACGATTGCTCAGTTTTTAATTGGCAGGGTCCCAGGTTAGCCACAGGGCTTGCTCGCTTTGCTGTGTATTAGAGTGCAGAGCTTGTTAGGGGCTGCTTTCAGTTGTATGATCATTAGTGTACTATTGTCATTTGAAATGTCTATTATATTCTAGGTGTCCTCTAGCTGCCAGTTCAGTAATTTTTCTAACTCTGCATATGTCTCAGATGTTGTATGGTATCTCAAATGGCACAAGACAGCTTTATGCAGACAGATGAAAGCATAAAACCTGAATTTAATTTGTATTTGTTACACATTATTAAAATTGTCAAGATTATAATCTTCTTCATGAAACTAACATTAAAATATCACAAGTCATGCTTTTGTATTTCAGTTAAATGTTATGTCCTGGACTCACTTTGTCTAACATCTGCTAGCTAAAAGTTAAGTGTTTAAGATAAACTAGTTATCTAAGCTTTCTTTATGATCCATGAGAACATATAAGCATTTCCAGAGTTAGCTTACCTTCTTTTAAGTTTGATATCACACACATAAGTGAATTGTCCTATGAAGAAGACTGTTTTCTGTCCATGAACAACAAAAAAGATCGAGCAGACTACTTGCACTGGGGATCTTGTTTTCACATTCTAGAAAACAGCCAAGATGAATCACCACACATCTTGCATCTACTAACTTAACCTCTCCTTTCTTCAGTTTGCCATTCGTAATATGGATATACTTTTATTGACCTCCCTATTACAAATCTTGAGGTGATTTGAAACTTGCATAAAGGATTTTTATTTTTTTTTTTTTAAGTTAGGAAAACCTAAAAATACATGAAGAATGATTTTAACTAAAAAAGGCAACTGAATAGCAACAAAAACAACAAAAAAAAAACCACCACCACTGGCAACACTAGTGTTGTCTGAAAGGAACAATTTATTTTGCATCATTAAGTTATAGCAGCTGCAAGTAGACCACAGAAAGAATAGGCAGCTCTCAGCAGTTAATATTGTGCAAGATAAAATATGGCTTAATTGCTTCAAACACTACTGATGGTTCTTAATCATGTACAGTCATTAAAACTCTAGTAGGCTCATGGTGGATAAAATTCATGATAGGACTATGACTGGAAGAACTCAAAATGTCTTCAAAACATCAAGAACAAATAAGAAAGGGAAAAGTAATGCTTTAATACAGCAAATGATAGAAAATGTTTTGCTAATCAAAATTTGCTTTAGTTGTAGACACAAGTCATTGCTCTTAAATTTGCTTCAGAATTAAAAAAGACAAAAATATGAAAATAATAAATCTGATTAGTCAGATATCTTCTATTTGACATATTTTCTTAAACTATCAGAGATTGAGGTGTGGGATGTATGTGCTAAGTAGTTTTCCTATTAAAGTTAAGAGAGATTTGACCTTGGTTTCAAAAGAATTAGAGTTAACAAATGAAGACTAGGTTTCATCATTTATAGCCTTAGCTGCTTGAAAATAAGCTACTTTTCTTAATTTATGTAGAATTTTTACCAAAAGATTGATTTGTCTTACAGCTTGTTAAGTTTCCTTTTAAAGATGGGATATATAACAGTTCGAAGAAACCAATTTCTTTCCATGTTCAAAGAAGACTGACTTAGAGAAAACTTCATTAAGTAGATCCCACCTGAATTAGTCATATCAAATACAGTATAAAATAAAAACAAAGCAAAAAAGTAGAAAATTGAGATGGAATTGTTCTTGTATCCAAGTACACAGTTTTCTACTTTCTAACAATACTACATTTTAATGTCTGTAGTTTATAGAAATAGCAAATTGTGGAAAAAGCAAGAGGTACTGAGTGATGCATTTATGTCCCAAAATGAGTGACATAGATGCTAACAAGATATAATTCAGACATGTACTAGCCAATTATTATCTGTGGTTTTGTTGGTCTCAGTGAAGCCTTATAGAGGCAGCAGTAATGCAAATGTCCTCCTAAGAGTGTCTGTCATTTTCCACTGTAGAGTCGCATTGTAGATGACACTGTAATAACTTAGTGTAACTGTTATGCATACATGAAAATCTAAAAGATATGTCATAATTTCATTGCCAAGTATTTGCATAAAACTTCACAAAATTTAACAGACTGGCAACTACTTCAATAAAAAATTATTCTGCATTTTTAAAATCTACGGTAGTTTAATATTTAAATGCTCTATTTCATAATTTATTAATGTACTTTATCAAACCTTTAGTTTTCAAATATAATGTTAATATTGCATAAATACTAAAGAGCCATCTTTGCCTTTTTTTAATACTGTAGGACAATTTGATTAGACTTACATAAATACAACTCAAGAAATCACAAGTGAGATTGTTTCCAGTACTGTGGTTTAATTGGAATAATCTGACCTTTCATCTTTTTAATCTGCAGTACCTCTTGTAGGCAGAGGGAAATTCCCTTGACTGGAATGGTTTGGACTTGATGTTGCTAATAAAGTTTACTGATTTGCTCAATTGATTTTATTTAAAACTCTGTCAATAGTTTAACTGAAGGAAACAACTTTGCTGCAACTTTATTTCTTACAGTTCTTTAAGAGGCTTGTTTTCTCTAGTGGTTTCACAGGCTTTCCAGCAGAAGAAAAAAAAGTGATAGCAGCTTAAAGTGATGTGAACTCAAGCAATTGGAAAAATATATTGGGTGCCGTTATGGAAAGACAGTGAAGGATGAGGGTAATGTATCAATCTGATAAATTGTGATTGGCCCTTAAAAAGACAAGGTAAAGAAGTAAATTCAAATTGTTTAGGGAATGTTCATAGTGCCAAATAATATTACATTGAGACTGCCCCTGTACGCTATTCTATAAAGCTGATCTTACAGGCAAAGTATCACGAGTATCATCCAGAAAAACCATAGATTAAAATGAAACCTAAAAAAAACCAACCAACCAATCAACAAAAAAAAAAAAAAGAAAAGAAACCTCCTCCACATCTCTAAAAATAATGCATTTGTGAGAGTGAAGAATGGCAACACACAACATCCCTCACCTTAAAGTGGTTCATGTACATCCAAGTCAGAAATCAGTCCAGAAAAAATCAAATCTAATTGAATATGGCTAGAAAAATAAGTCTATGGATAGGGCTTTTGGGGCACATTGGCAAGGGGGCTATAGAACATGAGGGAGCCAGAATGGTGTAGTGACTCCTCATGTGATCTGCTGGTCTATCCGTTATAGTAATTCCCTGCAACATTTTAGAATTAAATGAAAGCACAACTCAGTTCAGATTCCCTCTCATAACAGGCAGGTGTTTAAAGTGTCTCCACCAAAAACCAAAATAAAAAAAACTCAAAACAACACAAACCAAAAAAAGAATCCCAAAATCCTCCCAGAAAGTCCAAAATTTCAGACCCATTAGTGCTGTAAATTGCAGTGGTTCCCTTACCTTTAGAAAGCAGGGCCCAGCTGTCACTCATGCTGTGAGTAAAATAACTTCAACAAATATATTTTTTCTCAGGTTGACAAAATATGGGTTTTTTTTAACAGAAACTCCTCTAAGCAATTCCCATGTAACTGGCAATTGACCTTACACATTTCATTATAGCCAGCACCCCAAATTTTCGCTAAAGGCAAAAATGCTTTTAACCTGGTGGGATGCTATCTCAGTCTTCATCTACAAGTAGCAAAATACAAGCTTTGTATTACTTCATATATTTCCACTTTCAGGTAGTATAAGTGTTAAATACCCCAGAGAAAATAACTTTGGAATATGCAATATAGGTAAAATTAGTTTGCAGAATATATTTGGCATGGGTAACAAAGTGTTGGCAGTAGCGTGTTGCAGGGGTGGCCTCTCTGAGGAGGACCACATCAGAAGAGATTAATATTTTCTGAAAGATAGAAACCTGTGTGAAGGACTCACAATGGATCTGGGGAAAAGCGAGGAAGGAAAGGCAGATACAAACTCTTATGGACTGACTACAACGCCCCTTCTCCACAACACCTGCACTGCTCAGAGATGAGGAGTAAGTAGAGGACTCTGGAATTAAGTATTGATGTTGACCCTGGGATGAAAGGAGGTGAGGGGAGAGGGGAGAGATGAGATGTTTTGGGTTTTGTCTTTGTTTCTCTCTATGCACGTCTATTTTATTTGGCAATAAATTACATTAATTTTCCTCAAGTCAAGTATATTTTGCCAGGGATGATAATTGGTAGCTGATCTCTCTGTCTTTTTCTCAACCAACAACTTTTTTCTCTCCCTGGCCTATTGAGATAGAGGAGGAGTGGGGGAGTGGAAGCCAGTTAGGGTGAACTCATCACACAGGAACATAGCATTTTAATCTACCGGTAACCTGACAAAATAAACTTCTTTAGACCCTGCAAGATGCAAGTATAATAATTTTCTATTAAAGAGTATTATAATATCACGAATTTTCAAAAAATGCAGAGAAGAACCTTTTACAATAACAGTGTTTCATGGCTCTATAAACAAGAATAACAATTCAAACCCAGCTCTTAAACATGTGATGAGGTTAGCATGGTGTGATTTCACTTTTGTGTTTCATCCTGTAAAGGTAAATATTTTTTTTTCTCTGTAAACATGTGGAACTTTCAAATCTTGATGCCGAATTTACTTCAGAAACGAATGGTCACTGATAGCATAATTTGCTGCCTGCGGCTTAACTAGTCAACAACCACATTTGTTTTATTTTACTATTTATTAATTAATTTATTTGTACTTTTTATTCACTGAAATAAGTTTCATGAGTATTCAGAATCATATTGTGATTTGCAAAAAATGGATAAAATGAAATGAAACTTCAATATTTGTAATGGAATGACTAAGAATAGCATTTAATAGCTATATAAAACTCCAATGTCCTATTGGATCATTACTTCAGAATGTGTTCATAGATGGAGAGACAAAGAGAGGAGCTTAAATTGATTCAAAACTATATTGTTTTCCGTAAGTAATTTATATTCATCAGAGACAGGTATTTAAACAGTAAAGAGACTCATGAAGCACTGGTGACCGAACACCTATTGGTATGTTTCTTATTATTTTTCTCCTTAAATCTTAATGAGGTGTAATTATAGTTTCTCGTATTTTGTCTGGAACATGCATTACTCTAACAGAGCATAGTGACAAGTAGCTGTATCTGACTTCATCAGCAGCAAACTTACTGCAAATATGTAAATCAGGAACAACAAAGAAGAACCTGGAGATATTAACATCTGTGTGAATGAAGCAACCATTTCACAACTCAGTGGACCTTAAACAAAGCAGACATTGAAATCTGTTCAGTACATGGGGTGGATTTTTAAATATGTTCAATTACTGCTTGTCGCACAGCTGTCACTAGAGCACAGCTTCAGTCACACCAGGGATTCTGCTTTGACATTACCAGCATATTAAAATGGTGTTCATGATAAATAGTTTTCCAGCATAGTAAAATAAGCATTTTTCACCCATGTCTATGAGTTAGAGATCTGCTAATACTTCCATATCTCTGGCAACTTAGATAAGTAGAGATATGGAGAGGCATCTGCCAGGAGCAAAATAGCTATTTTACCAATTGATCTAGTAACTACCTGGCTAACTGTCCCGTCTTTGTGTAATACTTAAGAAAATATATTGCTTTTGATGAGAATATGAATTCTGAATGAAAGTTAATTCATCTTTTTATGAGGAAGGGAAAG
>NW_008600870.1:18063-30977 GCF_000691845.1 Merops nubicus
AGAAACCCACTCTTCTGCTCTCTGGAAAAGCAGATTTGTCTATTTCACAGAGTGAAGCACAGGATAGTACAAGAACTGTTTCTTGTCTTACAATATTTTCCTTTAAAATAGGTAGAAACACATGTTACATGTCAATTGAAGGTGGAGCTTTAAGAGTCAGTTAATTAGTCTTTTCAAATAATCATAACTTTTACACAGTATACAGCTGTATTATAATATTGTCTGTATTATCTGTAATACGCTGTTACTGGTAATAGTACTTGTACTCATCACAGGTAATCTTATTTCATATATGAATGCCATAAAAAAAATTAAAAAAAAAAACAAACAAACTGTGAATATAATTTGCTAGAATATTTCCAGTATTATATCATTTAACTACAGTAAGTGAGAAGCAAGCAGCATTTTTTGGTAATACTTTAATAAACCCTTATGGCTTACAAAATAATCTCCTTTAAAAACCATTCTAAGATATTGGACAAGCAATCTGAACATATATTAATAAAAAATTCTGATTTATACTAGCTACTTCCAGGCATAATTTATGTATATTTCTGTCTAACTACTTTACTTGCTAGTTTACTGATTTACTCCTAAATATCTAATGTCCACAAATCTAATACCCACAAAGTACTTGTGTCACTGCACTTCAGTACCTGTCACTTAGACATCCAATACTAAGATCAGCCTTGACTGAAATGTCTAAAATCTGAGTATAGCACACCGAGAGAATTGGGCAGCTCACACAGAATCACAGACATTATGACACAACACTCGCAAAGTTAGCAGAGAAGAATTTCAGTATATGGCTATGGTACTCTTTTGATACCAAGCTGTGTGGTGCAGTCAACATGCTGGAGGGAAGGAATGCCATCCAGAGGAATCTTGACAGGCTTGAGGGGTGGGCATAAGCCATCCTTATGGAGTTCAACAAAGCCAAGTGCAAAGTCCTGCTCTTGGGTCAGGGCAATCTCATATACAAATACAGGACGGGCAGAGAATGGATCAAGAGCAACCTTGAGGAGAAAGACTTGGGGGTGTTGGGTGATGAAAAGCTCAACACAAGCCAACAATGTGTGAGTGCGACCCAGAAAGTGACTGTGTCCTGAGCTGCATGAAAAGAAACGTGGCCAGCAGGTCAAGGGAGATGATTCTCTCGCCTTACTCTGCTGTCATGAGATCTCACCTGGAGTACTGTGCCCAGCTCTTTATCCCCCAACACAAGAAGGACATGGACCTGTTGGAACAGGTCCAGTGTAGGGCCACAAAGATGAGCAGAGGGCTGGAACACCTTGTCTATGAGGCCAGGCTGAGAGATCTGGGATTGTTCCATCTGGAGAAGTGAAGGCTCTGGGGTGACCTTATGGAGGTCTTCCAATACTGGAAGGGAGCCTACAAGAAAGCTGGGGAGAGGCTTTTCATAAGGACTTATAAGGATAGGATGAGGGGTACTGGGTTCAAACTGGAAGAGGGTAGATTTAGTACTGCTTGAGTACTTTTTTAGCATTGAAAGGATATTCCTGTTTATCATAGAATACCCCATCAAAAGACTGTGATCCGCCACTCATCCAGCCAAACTCATTAGGTGATGTTTGTAATCAGTCAGCTGAGTGAGATGGGATAATTTCTCTTCTATTTATGTCCAAAATAGGACGGGAGTGGTTAGAAACAGCACATAATATCGAAATACAGTGGCATTATTTTGGTTTGTGGATTAGTATGTCATTTTCAAATTTATGTATATAAACACTTTAATTGTAATTCAGATTTCACAAATAAATGATTGCAAATGTAGGACTAGAATCTGTAGTTCCCTAGGCTCATGTTTGCCTTTTCAGTTTTCCATCACCACTGTACACATTTTTGAGCTGGGAGATCTCTAGTGATGCAAGTCTGGATTCAGTCTTTCCTGTTCTGAACTCTGAATGCTGCACAAAACAGGAGGAGAAATGTAATCAAAAAAATTCTATACAATTCTGGAAGATAACCTAGTTCTCTCTTATATAGGTCAAGCTCTCCTTTGCTTAACTTCATCTTTAAATTGCTGTGCATTCTGTTGGTGGAGACTGAGAAAATTACACCTTTATCCCTGACAGCCCCTTTGCTCAGTGGCTGAAAATTAAATCAACACCAGTCTATGATACAGCTCCAAAGCCTTGTCATCAAGTGGAAGGCACTTTTTGATCCAGACTCATGTAAGCTATATTTCTCACTAATGTAATTCAGTTTAAAAAAGCTCATAATAGTCCCTCCCTTCTCCAATTTTAAATAATAGATGAGATGAAAGAGATAAAAAAAACCCTGAAGGTAGAAGTTGTGATCTGGCATCTCTGTATTTCTTGAGGTCCTTATTATCATTCCAAAGTGTGTCAATGCTGCAATTCACAAAATAATCAAAACCAAAAGCTTTTCTTGATAATTTCCCTTGTTTTATTGTGTGTGCTAAAGCTGAAGAAGCAGACTTCAACAATATCATTAAAAATTAAAAGGTTTGAAAATGAGCAGCTAATAAGAAAATGATTTATTTTTGGTTTTATTAAAAAAAAGGAAAAAAACATTAGTTTATATTACAAGGGGAAATCAAGTTAGATTCCATTCCAAAGAAAATTCAGTAGGCCATATTTCACAATGTCTGTGACGCACTGGATTTTTGCAATGTTAAATTATTTTAAATATGAACTGCAACAGCTCCGGGAAAATTTTGAATTATTTAAAATTTTAAACCATTTTAAAATGTGTTTCACCTAGCTCTGAAGTTCATATTTAAATATGGGACAAGAAATATGAGAAAACTGGAATAATTTGGAACATGACTCTAAAAAAGCACAAATCAAGATTACGTACAATATTGAATGCAAATGTAGCCTGTCATGTCTCCAATAATGGTCACTTATAAACGGAGTCAAATAAGTTCTAGTGTTGATAAACTAGAGGAATATAGTAATTTAATATCTCTTGAAAGACCTTGCAAACAGTTATATGCTTCCAGATAAAGACATTTTTATTTGTTTATGAAGCAGGCTTAGCAGATGACAGGTAAAGTCACCACCCCTGAAGGACTTCAAAAAATGTGTAGGCATGGTGTTTAAAGACATGATTTAGTGGTCACGGTAATGTTGGGTGATAGTTGGACTTGAAGCCGTTAGAGCTTTTTTCCAACCTTTTATGATTCTCTGAAACTGCTCATTATTACATTGTCAACAAGCTAAAGTTGTCAAAACTATCTGCATAGATTTACAAACATTGTTCATATATTTTCTTATATACATATTAATTTAAATCCATCACTGGATAACTTCCCCCTCCCCTCTTCTACTTGGAGTAATGACTTATGAAATTTGGTTGAAAAACAACAACTAAAATATCCACCTTCCGTAACAAATTTTTTTTGAGACTGATTTTGTTAGAAGGCTTAGTATTTTGAACTTCAGTCTTCATATGAAGACTTTGAGGCCTATAGTAACACACAAATAACTAAGTAAATAAAATGGAATAGCAAATCGTGAGTGAGATTCTAAAATCTATGTACCCCATTTCTTATTTGACAAGTTTTTGGTTTATAGTAGTCAGGTATTATGATTCCTGTGATGTGAAACACTTATTTTCAGACTTTTGTGGACACTTACATTAATTGTTTAGTGGCAATTTATTTATAGTTAATCAGTTGACTAAAACTTTGAGGAAGATGTGTAAGCAGTGCTGGATTTTAAAGAGTTTCTGTTAATCATAGTCTGAGAGCTGCAGCTGCCACCTCTGTGTGCTGTATGACAGAGTTATGAACTGCTGATTTGAGAGACAACCAGGCGAAGGTCTAATATGGAAATACTGTTCAGCTAACAATGAAAGTAGTACCAAAAGAAATATAAGACTCATGAGAAATAGTCCATGAAATATTTGTGCCTATTGTACAGTATCAGTAAGAAGCAGTACTTTCTTATGGATAAATTATAGTAAAAACTCTTCTAAATTTTTCATTTGTAAGAGGCCAATCAGTAGCTCTGAAAATGCTTAATATTCTCTATATATTGAACCAAAGTTACTACTAACCTGCAACACTCTTTATTCAGATACAATTACATATAAATTAATTCTGTAATATTTATATTAAAAATATCTTAGAAGATTCTGTCAAAACATATCTTAGACAGAAGAGTTACAGTAAATTTAAGACAATGAGCAACAGCTCTTCATGTTTACTGGAAGTGGAGAAGGCTATTCTGCATCTTTCAGACATTAGATACTAACCAATGAGAAAGAGAGGTTACATTAGGAAAATGTTAAAAGTAACCCCAAGTGGATCTGAAAAGTGTGGCTAAAGCAGGCTGAAGAGAAAGAAAGCCTCAAGATCATGCTCACGCAGCAAAGAGGAGGAAAAAGCAGTCACTATAAACATCCTGCTGCTGGGTAATGGAATGGGCTTACAGTGGTTGGCATGATGACAAGGCACTGGCAGAAAGGATCACTCTATTGGCAAAAGTGCAAAGAGGGAGACCAGAAAAAAGAAAGGCAATGGTGTATGGAATATTAGCAGCCGTCCCAGTGGCTGCCCAGCAAAGGCAGATAGTGAACAGGTTGACTGAGGAAGAAAATATAAGGTCTCTTCAAGATTGAGTGGAGAAGTCCCAGAAGCAGCTAGTGGAAGAATGATCTAGAAGGGGAAAAGCAGAGAGCCTGTTAGATGTGGAATGTGAGGCAAATGGCCAACTTCATACCAACCTGTTTGGTTCACAAGAGAAGGAGAAAGCCCCACTGGAGGCACTTAAGGATCAGAGCAGAATTAGCGACCCTGATTCAGAAAACAAGGCTGTTTTTTGTTCCTGGCAAAAACAAAAAAGCAGAAAGGGAATCCCAAAAAATCAAACCTTAGAACCTTAGAAGACTGGGAAGGTTATAGGAAAGCAATATTGAACCCTTTGATAACAGGCACAGGGGAGGAAGGAGAAGAGGCTGTGATATAACCAAGAGTCAGCCTCAGACCTACCTAAGTTCCAAGAAAAGCATGGCTGCTTAGCGAGAGAGACTGAGCCTGATAGGCAGGGAGTGCACCAAGCCCTAATCTGGGGTGGGATCGCTCAAGAGCTAGTTAATTACAAGGGAATAAGGGGAATGTGAATGTTGCAATTAAAAATCAATTGATTATTGAATGCTGATACGGTCTCATTAGCAGCTGTGGTGCCTAACAGACCCAAACTGAATGTGATGTTTGTTATGGTCCCTTTGCAGGAAACAGCCTGGGAACACTTTGCTGTCACCTGGGAAGGTGTGCAATCCACTTTTACATGTCTCCCTCAAGGATATCATCGCTTGCGGACTATTGCTCACTATGCATTGGCTCAAGAGCTCGCCAAAATCACTACCAGACTCACAGGAAAAGTTAGTTTTACTAGCTACAGTTTTTTTCCTGAAATCTCCAATGTTCCTTTCCTTAATTATTTTAAATAATTAGTAAGCACTGAGTAGCAGAAAATTTCTTATTCCATCGGGGATACCTTATCAGGATTACCTTATAGCAACCTTCCAGTACCTGAGAGGGGCCTACAAGAAAGCAGGGGAGGGACTATTCACAAGGGTTTGTAGTGACAGGATGAGGGGTAATGGCTTTAAGCTAGAAAAGGGTAGATTTAGGTTAGACATGAGGAAAAAGTTCCTCAGTATGAGGGTGATAGACAACTGGAATAGGTTGCCCAGACAGGTGGTAGAGGCCCCATCCCTGGAGACATTCAAGATCAGGATGGATGAAGCTCTGAGTAGCTTGATCAAATTGGAGATGTCCCTGCTTATGGTGGGGGGATTGGACTAGATGGCCTTTGGAGGTCCCTTCCAGCCCAGACATTCTATGATTCTAGGATACAAATGAATCTGCAATGTTTCTAAACACATTACTGAAAGAAACATCAGGTTAAGGTTATTTTCTAGCTTCTGCTTCCTCCCTTCTGCTATCAATAATATTGATGAAACACAGATTTTACAAAGTAAAGAAACAGTTATAAACATCAAAAGGATTAGTTTAATTTAGTTGTCTGGTGATGGATAAGCTATCAGCAAACCCTGAAAATTTAGCAGAGTATGGACTTTTCTCACATCAAGTAGGAAATATTTTGAAGCAGAGATTGAAGAAATAGAATAAATTTCACAAGACAGGTAATTAAGTGTTGTGTTGATATTGGCAATTTTATTATTTTCCACTAGCACACATTAAATGAATATTATAAGCTTTCGTGCTGCTAGTGTAAAATACAACTCTTATTGGCAGAGTAAGAAATAATGCTTTCCTAAATCAGCATCTGACTTTTATGACACTGTCCTCAAAAATATTGTGAAGAGACTAGTCAGTAACAGCCTCATAAAAGAAACAATGCTATCAAAGTGGGTTGTTTTCAGGTTCTACTAAGGGGGGGAAAAAAAAAAAAAAATCTCAATTTTCTGAGCAAAGGGGTAAATCTTGCATTTGGCCAGACATGAGAACAGATTAAAGCAGTGTACTGAAAGAGAGCTATGCTTTTTGATGCTGACACATCTACTTACAATTTAACTAAAGAAAGAGGAAAAAAGCTTCTTTGAAGATTCTTCCAGAGGCCTCTCATTTGAAAACCACTTAGATTTAATTATGGAAAGACTGAAGAAAGGATTGTGTGTTATTGGAATAATGTGGAGAAATTAATACAATTTAAAAATAAAAGCCTGTGAATCAGCATTATAGAGCTATATGCATATAATCATCTGCAAAATCACTGGAAATGGGCACCATTTATACCCATTCCAGTCAGAATTTAAATTTCAAGTTCTGAATAGCTGGCACAGAGGTCTAAATATAACAAGATTCTCATAAGTAAACCAGAAACAAGATATGAGATAATATGCCTGCTGTGTTATGCCTCTAATTAGCTGTTAAGCCTCCAATATCTAGGATATGGTAATAAGATGTTAAAAAGTGTGTCTGATAGGTGCTGTAATATAAGAATGAATTAATATTAAAAAAAATAAAAATAATCACAACTAGGTTTATCAGTCTTGCCTACATTCAATACTCTGTACCAGAAAAATTTTGTGTCTGAATAAGCCTTGAAAGCCAAAGCTCAAGTTTTTAAGTATTGTGAGAACAGTTTACTGGAGTGAACATTAGTCATGGAAGTTAAGCTACTCTTTAGTGGTAAAGCAAATATTCTGTTAACCAGAAACGGATTTACTGATGGGACATGAACCTATCCGGGTGTTAGCCTTTTCAATAACTTGTATTTTTCACTCACTGCTTCACACTAGATTGAGGAGCATGGGAAAAAAAAAACCTTATGCCATGTGCCTCACATCCTTAAATTAATCTAATTTTTATGTCTGAGCCTGTTCTCTAAGCAAACATCACAAATAAACAATATATTCTGATTCACAGAGCTTGGTTAGCTTTTCAAATATCCCAAAATGGCTATCACATGAGTCCCGAATAAACAGTGTCTTGATCTTCATTTCTTTGTATAAGACTCAATAAAAGAGAATCTTATCATCCATTTACTCTAAAGTAATTGTGAAAAGAACTTCTATGTTAATAATGAGATACCTGGGAAGTACAAAAATATTGTTTCATAAATTATATGAAAGACTCAACAAGGAATTTAGAAGAAGTGTTTTGGAGTTAACATTTTGAGATATTTTAAAAAAATATTTTCTTCTTGGTTTAAAAAAAGGTTATTTTGGAGGGATAGTGACAGCTGCATGTACATCACTTAGGAATCCACATCTATTACACGAATGAGTATTGATGTCAGTGTTGCGTAAGTGCTGATAAATAAATGTTTTCCTACACATTTTAAATTAAATTAGTTTATTCCTACCTGGTCTTGGTTTCTGCTTCATCCCTACATCAAAATACACAGGGCAAGCTCTTCATGTTTTCAGAGCATAGTTTGGTGTTTTGTTAGAGAGTGACAGCTCTGAAGCTTACAGAAATTTTCCTCTATGTTCCTCCATTTTGCTGGTGCAGCATGGACATCAGGAATAGCAAGGAGAGACGAACAGGGAAAAATTGTACAAAGAGATATAATAGGAGACACATTTTCTCTCATTTTGACATTTCAGAAAGGTAGTATTCTTTAAGAAGGGTGAATATCTCTTTCTCCCATTCTGTGGTAATCAGCCTCCACCTCAACTGTTAAACTCTGCTTCACCTAACAAAGGTAACCTATTAGTTCATTCTGCAGTTTCTACCGGTATCAAATAACTAGCTATAGGCTTCTGTAGATGTGTGGAGTCTTCCTGCTAGAATATTTTTATTTGCTGTCAAACCGTAGGGATGACTGAACATTATAAAATTTTTTTGGTGCTATAATGTAAAAGATGACAGAGTTTGTTTGCGTTTTGGTTTGGTTTGGTTTTTCACACAGCACTCAAGAATGTTCCTGACAAATTATATCGTTTTGCCTGTAGTTTGGCATAGATTTAACTGGTAGCTACTTCTTGCCTAAAACTGATGATGTAAGATTTTTGCAGCATTGTATTTCTATTACCAGAGCCTTCTGCTAAAGTAGCAGAAGCTTGCACAGAGGCAAAGTTGTTCTCGTATTCATTACGGTCTTTTAGTTTGGATTTTTTTTATGTAAGAGAACATAAAACAACGTGTGCTGCTAACATAAAATAATCCTGAGTATCTGTGGAGAGAGTAGGAGACACTGGCAACTGCAATCCTAAATGGACAAAATCTAATTCACATGCATCTTCTACCATAGACACACTGCAAGGTGCTTGCTGTATCTGAAGGTTAAATGATAGGTAGTTCTTTGCTATCCATTCCTGTTCTATGCACACCTGTTGCACCTCCTGCAGATGCTGACAGGTTACCTGGAAAGAGCTGCAGGCACAGTCAGCAGACCACCAACCTGCATTCTATTCTCAGCTCATGTAGTAATCAAGAAAACCTCAGGTGGTACCACATATGTTCTTCCTTTAACAGAATGAAGAAAAGTAAGGAGAGGAGACATAACAACTGGATTGGTAGAAGAAAGAGCTCATACACATTCTCTTTTTCATATGGACATATACTTAAAAAGTAAGATATAAGGAGAGATATAGTAGGAAGAAGAGGAAAAAGGAAACAAAATAAAACAAAATAAAACCCCCAAACAACCAAAACCAAGACACGACACAGAAGTATGTAGAAAATAAGTATAAAATAAGGGACAGCTCAAATCAAATCTACTTACCAAAAATTATGTGATGGAAATAATTTATGAGATATTTCAGGATCAGCATTTGTAATTATATTCTATGATATCACCGGTTTATAGTTTTTGTTTTCCAATATTAAAATCAGGCTTTTTAGAAGTAACTGGCTTAACCTTTTCAGCTAGCTAGATTGCTAACAACACAGAGTACTCTTTGAAGTTCCTGATGTAACACTTGTGGTGTTTTGCTAAGAGGGCACGCTGTGGGGTCACTGATTCAGCAGGTCTGACATAATTAGCTGCAGAAAAGACACGTCTCAGTTTGCTGTCTCAGATCTTACGCGCATTGGAAAGTTGACCAGAATCAGGTGTTTAGCTATTCTCTCTAGATTCTTGAGTACTTCAAAACTCATTAACAGAGAATTGCTAGTATATTGGTTGCAATACAAATACACAGAATTACATATTCTCAAATTGGGAGTGAGACAGGGCGGAAGGAAAAAAAAGGAAATTTGTCATTAAATGCTTTTGAAAAGCTACATTAATGATGGAAATTCCTGGCTTTCTATTACAGGTAAGAGCCTATATAGCTCCGATTATGTTAAGTCCTTGATAATTTTAGTACACTTTGTACTGTAAAGATGTAGATTTCTTCTGACGTTACTAATATATTTTTTTTCATATTCTTTCCACTTAATTGTAAAGTAATATTGTAAGGTGAAAGCATTGATAACATTACTGTTTTGCAGATAATATTCTTTTATTCAATAGAAAAAGAAATACTTAATATCTTCACATTTTCTGGACTAATTTAAAGACAAAGATCCTTTAATCATTGATCATCACCTTCTACCTTTCTGAAAAGGTTCCATGCATCATTTTCTTCAAAATAACTAACTCTGTCTATATATTTTTCTGGAGTATATGGAAAAATGCAAACCTGCATTAAACTCCTAGTTCAGCATTTCTAATTCACCATACTGGAAAAGGAATCAAGAAATCATTCTTTAAATTACAATTAGAAAAAAAATTATGTGTCTAACCTGAACTAGATGTCAAGTTAAGGTCATCTAAAATCTTGCACTATCTGGAAGAAAGTAAACTGTTGATTATCTCATTTGAATATGGTATCCAAAATATGAAAACAAATAAACAAAACAACAACAATAAAACACAAGGAAAGGTTTGTCACCTCTTTCCATTGTTTATAAAAGGAACATAGGCTAAACCATCACAAGTTAGACTTGCAGAACTTTAGGTTCCTATGGTAAAGTGAAAGAATCCTGTTCCAAACTTCAGTTTCTCAGCTTCTGTATATTTTATGCTGGGTCCATACAAAGGAATCAAGTGATTACTGAGCAAAATTAATTCCTAGATTACTAGTGGAAAGTTGGGAAGTCACTGGTATCTCATCTTCAGTGCTGTGCCTGATAAAGCAAATGGCTTTGTTTACATTGAAAATTGGGACCCAGTCAAAACTGTAAACTCAGTAATAAAAGAAAACTTAATTTCTTAAGTTCTTCACAAAGAACTCTGTACCACTTTCTTATCTTATAGGAGCTGAAAGCTGCTTTAGTGATAATTTGTTTCATCCACAAGATCCATGGTATCAGAAGAACAGACTGCAGCTTTTGCATATTTTCCAGCACTCTGGCATAAGAAAAGACAAGAAAAAGAAAGTATAAAAGTAGTTGGAATATACTGTGTTTTAGAATGCATCTTGTTAATTTGAGAATTATTTATGGATGCATAGAGATAACAGTGCTGAACCAGGCACAGAAACCACATAGTGAATATTGTATCTGCAACAAAGTCTAATAGCAAATATTTTAGAAAAATGCAGAACACTGCAGTAGAAAATGAGATAATCTGCATGCCACATTAAATATCGTAGTGTTTTCTAGTTGGAATATAATAGTTTAATCTCAGAAGTATGAAATTTAATAACCCTTCCACTTTTAATTGTTTATTTAAATGGTGAATATTCTTGTATATAGGTTTGCTGTGATATTGGTCATAATAAAATACACAGTGGAAAATTTTAAGCTAAACCACCTTAAAATATAAACAGAAATCAAACTCAAAACCTTCCTACGGAACTCTTAATAGTCAACCCTGATTCAAAGTTTACTTTTTCTGTGTGGCAATAAATTTATACTTGGTTAAACACTGTATGAGATAATATCTTTCTTAGCTATTTAACTTTTCAGATTTCAGTTCTACACTTTCGTTTGTTGTTCAGCTTTGAGGCAGGTAAAAAAATACTCTGATATATTTTGTCCATACAGCCTGTTTATGATTTATTTTTATAATGCTATCTCTGTCCTATTGCTTTAAGACATATTTAAGGACAAAAAATAATCCTTCAATGTTTGTTTGGAAAGATTCTTCCATGTGCTGGTCAGGTCCTTTTACTTCAATGTCTTTTAATTCTGAATTGTCCAATATATCACAAAATATCCTTGTATCCACTTTTGAATGAGCTCACCTTAATATTCTTCAAGATTTGCTTTACAGACTGTAACGGTTTGAAAACAAACCAGTGAGAGACTCCAAGTCAGAAATACAATTTAATAAGAAAAAAAAAAAAAAAAATAAAAGCAATAATACAAAGGAAAACCACAAACAGAGTCAGAATACAACCTGATACTCTGTAGTTAGGGTGGTGGTAGCAGTCCAGATGAAACAGTGGTCTCGTAGAAAAGATCTGGTAGCTCTTGTCCTCTGGAAATCCAGTGGGTAAGGCCCCCTGTGCTGTACTGAACCCCAGTTTATATCCAAGTGGGAGCACTTGGCTCCTCCCCCTGGGTGGAGCATCTCACAATGGGTTGATATCAGTCTATGAGTCATGCAGTGGGTCCTTGATGGTCCATTAAACAGAAATAGCTCCTGGGGGGAGTTCTGTATAAGTCATGGGGCGAGGCATGGATGAGCCCATTAACAGGGAGGACTCCTCCTGCTGGGTGGGAAGGTGTTAACATCTCCCCTGACCTTGAACCTCTTTCCTTATCTGTTATAGCCTGGGGTGTGAGGTCTGTCCTGGGCAGCTGCTACCCATGATTTTCTTAACAGCCCATGAGCACTGACATAGAGAGTATAGAATATACAGTTTTTGTTCTACCCACATAAGGATAAACTGGTCCCAGCCCCTGTAACCATGACACAGACTAACTATGATTTTATGAAAAATGAAATATGTAGAGTATCAGTGTTCTACTTGCACCAGTGAAATAGTATATTTTCTGATTTTGCTTGAAATCCACTAGGAGTGACAAAAGAAATCAGAAGAAAATAGAAAAGCCCTATAAAACTGTAAATATACTATCTAATTAACAACCCTGTACTGTAGTGATATGTTGTTAAGGGACTGTTATGTTTTTTGGGTTTTGTTTTTGGGGTTTGTTTTGGTTTTTGAGGTTTTTGGGGTTTTTTTTATACGTTTACAAGTTATGACAAAAATGTTAAGAAATATTAATATAGGTATTTGTGTTTATAGCATCTCCATTCTTTGAGCACTTGCCAAATTAGATATGAAATTACTGCAAAGTGTATGCTATTTAGTTACAAGGCAATAAGAGCATCACTGAAATAGCTCAGCAGGCATGATTTAAAAGTTGTATCTTCTAAATACAGTGACGACATTTTAAGATTAACATTTGCTGACTCTGATATACCTAATATCTGACCTTCATGAGGTGATGCCCTCAAGATCAGTCATGGACTGTTTGAAGATTATGGTGTCAGAAGTGGGATCCGAGGGTT
>NW_008600871.1:0-1663 GCF_000691845.1 Merops nubicus
TTGATCTAGTTGATGTCCCTGCTTATTACAGGGGTAGGGAGGGGTGGGAGTTGGACTGTATGACCTTTGGAGGTCCCTTCCAGCCCAGACATTCTATGATTCTATGGATCTAATTTGTGTGGCATTTAACTCACTTCCTGCCTTGGCACTGTGTGTAGAGCTGGCAATAGGGAGCATCTCTGCATCTCTGTCTGTGTCTTTGAGCTGGGCAGGATTGGCTCTACTTTCTAGTTGTGAGAATAGCATCTCTTTTTAGCATTCCATTAGGGTCACTAGAAGATAGATAACCATCTTTTTTCATCGGGTCACATAACCTGGGTTTAGTGGTTTATGTAGGAAATAACTGTTTGGTAGTCTTTGTAAACTGATGCCTGGTGCTGTAGGGGTGTCCACCTGCTTTGTGGTTATAACCCTCTTTCTAATGCAGAAGTTTTGGATCTAACTTGCTGGTGGCACTTCTGGATTGCCTCTTTGCCTGAGCTTTTGGTAACTTTCTTTTTTAAAAGTGTTGCCTGCACATGCAACCTGAAACATTGTGAAAGGACAGTATAGATTATAATTTTCATATAAATGGTTGTATGAACAGGAACACTGTTAGCCTTTTAGTGACCTGATTCCACAAAGAGGTAGCAGCACATTTTGAGATCAAAACTCTCATCTTGCTACAGCTTTCCCTTCAGCTAACAGTGTACAGGAGAAGAAGAGCACGTTTCTTGCAAGTGATGATTTCTCTTTCTGTGGCTTTGATATCCTCATTTTCTGTTTAAAGTTTATGTGCAGATTGCTAGGTGGTGTCACTCAAAGTGACTGACTAGGCTGCAGTTGTATGTGAAGATGTCTCCAAGACAACAGGTTTCCTGGTCAAACACCACATTGGCTTTTTAAGGGAGCCACAAGACATTTTAAGGGAGCTGGTCAGCTGAGGAGCAAGATATTTTAGCAGTTTATTATTAGCACTGTAGCTGCCCAATACAGCTTAGAGTCTAAGGCTGAAAATGTGCCTATTACACACTGCAAATGAATATCTTTAAAAAAAGGATCATGTGATTTGACTAGCAAACTACCAAATAATAGGAATTAAATCTCTACCCTCACAGTTCATTTTCTCTAATTGCTGTACATGTTCCTATGCTGGAAACACAGGGAATTTAGGGACCTTCTTTCACACATATTTTGTTGGTTTATGTCCAGACTTTCTGCTGCCTTTAAACTCTGCTTTTTTAGTGTTAGTGTGCTGTATTTTTAATAAATGTACAGAGAAATAAGATTTTTGTTTCCATTTCTGTTCTGTTCTAAAACTCAGAAAGGTTTAATAACTCCATTGTACTCTAAAGTTAGGATAAAACAAGCTTGAATAGTTGGTTTTTTTTTCCCCCTGCTTTGTCCTCTCTTCCCAGTCCCCATTGTCTCCAGAGGAGCAGTGTTACTGGACAGGTGTAGATCACTTACAAGTATTTTTCTTCTGCATTTCCAGTTCTTTACTTTTTTAAAAATAAAATACTCCTATTCCAATTCTGTTTCAAGGGACTCAGTCCAAACCAAAATAAAAAATATGCGCATTTTTTCTTGCCTTCCGTGCAAGGCTTGGCTGTACTGCCTAGCTGAACAAACCCCACCTTTGTCTTCCCTTTGGAATAAGAAACAAGCAGGCTTGTTGATTCCT
>NW_008600871.1:1694-10390 GCF_000691845.1 Merops nubicus
CCTCCCCCCTTCACGCTGATGTAGTGGTTATCGGGGGGCAGGGGGGAAGCTGCTTGCTGCTGTTCTCATGAGACCTCCCAGGTGGTTGGTGCAGTGTGGATCCCCTCTGCTCCGGCCCCAGGGACCTTACAGCCCTTACTCACACTGTAACAAGTCCAGGAACACAAGCAAAAAAACCACTTTGAGCAATAGCAGGTGGGGAGAAGACACTGAACGTGCTATGCTGAGAATGCTTGGAGATTTTCAGAAGAAAGTTCCAGCAGAGACAAGGAACCATGTCCATGCCCTGACCTCTGTCCCATGGCACATCTGAACATCTGAACCTGAACTCTCAGCTAATAACCCCAGAGCCACTGAGCTGCCTTCTCTGAGCATGCCCGTGTGCTGCTGGGGAATTTTAGGAATGCAGACTTCAGCACGGTGTGGGGTTGCTGCTGCTCACCCTCTGTTCAACCAAGAGCTTTATAAGCTGCAGTGGGGTTGTTACTGCAACGATAAAGTCCCGTTGTGGTTGTTTGTAGCATTCTTTAACTAAAGATTTATTTTCCTGGGTAAGATTCCATTAGAACAGCAGGAGCCAACATCAAAGAGCTGGAGAGAGGCCTTTTCCCTTCCCTGGCACAGCACAATTTCACCCCTCTTCCTTCACCATCCCCTCTCCCAATCCCTTTGTTGTTAAGGCATTAGAACTTCAGTGACTGGAATAGCAAAGAGGGTGGAGTTAGTGGGGTATTGCCCCAAATTACAGGGGCAGTTGATCTAAGCAGGTAAGAGGAGAAAGTTTAGCAGCAGACTTGGTAGAGTTAGGTTAATGGTTGGACTCCATGATCTCAAAGGTCTTTTCCATCCTAAGCAATTCTATGATTCTATCCTCCCACAGACTATGTCCCTAAGCACCACATCTACACAACTTTTAGACATGTCCAGGGATGGTGATGCAGCCACCTCCCTGGACAGCTTGTTCCAGGGCTTGACAACCAGTTCAGTGAAGAAGTTTTTCCTAATATCCAGCCTAAACATCCCCTGGCATAATTTGAGGCTATTTCCTCTTGTCCTGTTCCTTGTTATTTGTGAGAACTCCTTTCAGGGAGTTGTAGAGAGTGATAAGGTCTCCCCTCAGCCTTCTCTTCAGACTAAATAGCCCCAGTTCCCTCAGCTGCTTCTCGTAAGACTTGTGCTCTAGATCCTTCACTGGATTTGTTGCCCTTCTTTGGACACATTCTAGCACCTCGATGTCCTTCTTGTGCTGAGTGGGCCAAAACTGAACGCAGTACTTGAGGTGTGGCCTGAGCTGGTATCACTGTTGCAGACCTCTCTCTTTTGATGTTCCCTCCATGCTGAAGCCTCCAGCTGTTTGAACAGTTCCTGCTGGAGGATGTGGGAGGTCTGCTGTTGACCCCTGTGGGAGGAAGACACAAACTAAGTTGATCATCCAGGCCCTACCACCTGCTTGGCTTTGTCCACAGCAATGTGTCCGGTGTGTCTTTGCTATGTGTGCTTCTCACACAGCAAGGAGCTTGAGTCTGTGGGTTTGTTCCATAGTAGGTATGGTAACAAGAGGTGAAGGGATGCACTCCTTAGTCCCTGTCTCTGCTTCTGGTGGGTAGTAAAAGGTTCTGCTATTTGCTTTGAAAACCTGCTGACCAAGGAAGGTAAAGCAGTTTGTGACCTCAGCATGACAGAACAACCCTTTGACCAGCATCTCTGAAAGATCCCAGTACTGCATCTTGGTGTCCCATCCAAACTTTGTTAGCACAGTGTTCCTACACCTACAGGTGTTCAGTGTGACACTTGCTAACTGGGCAGTGAATCAAGCTATTTAAGATGCCAAGTGCAGTATAACAAACAACCTGGACCCAAAGGAGAACCCGGTGTGATTCTTGACAAAACTGTAAGGTTATTTTTAGGATTGTTGCTATTCTGCTCTGCACCAGGGAGGATAATGCTCCAGTTTTGCACTACAGTTCAGCATTGTTCTGCCTTATTCCTCACTTCTTGGTCCCATCTGTTTTGACTGGCAAATTTTTGTTGCTTGAGTACCTCCTTTTCTGACCCTATGTCTTCTTATCTAGGTGCAGGACAAAGCTGTGGTTTGAGACAATAAAGGGCTTGTATTCTCTATAAAATACACTTAAAATGATTCCTGGTCACCTTGCCGCAAATCTATTTCTGCCCTGCTGATAGCCTGGCTAACAGTCTGAAAATGCCTGGATAAGATTTATTATGTTCTGTCTATTAAATTTTAAACTACTTTTAATGGTAGATGTTAAATCACTGCTGTCCCAGTTCCAAGCTCTGTGCAAAGTTTCTGAGTTCTTAGGAAGGCATTTCCCCTGCCAGCAACCTTTGGTTTCTGAGAAGGACAACAGTCACAGGACAAGGAAGCAGTTGTTTGGTGAGGGACCTGTAAGCTGGCCAGCTTCCAGGCATCTGTCTGGCTCTAGAGAGCAGAGCCAGGCAGACCTTGTACGACTGTGATGTGAATGAGAGATGTTTGTATTGGTGTCTGGGTGCAAACACTCTTCTGGGACACACTGATTGAGTGGTTCTACTGTTGGCTTTGTTCCTCCCTGATTGAAGCATCTTTGAAGCAACAAGAAAACTGAAATTCAGTGTTTCAGCACAGAGCTGCTTAGAGCAAGTTATTTTAGTTTTGTACATGTCTAATAAATACCGAACTGTTCAGTGTTGTCACTCAATGCAGCTTTGTCCCTTGCTGCTGGGAGCTTCTGTATGGATTTCCCTTGAGACTGACAAAGCGTAGCCATGAAGTCCTGTCTGTGTACAATGCAGGCTGCTTCCTGGAGTATGATACGAGATGTGTGCTCTTCTGTCTCAGGCTGTTATCTGTCACCTTTGCCTGGAGAGCACTGAAAACACTAAACCAGAATCTGCTGTTTCTCAAGCCAGTCAATAGTCTTAAATAGTCTTAAAACCCTTTTCAGCTTCTTGCAGAGACAGCTGTGGCAGGTGGGCAGGAGATGACATCCTTGCCAAGGACAGGGAGATGCCTTCTGTGGTGCACGTGTTTGCAGAGGAGGCAGAGAGCCACCGAGCCACCCAGGGCTCCCCACTTGCAGGCTCATCTGTTTCCCACTGCTACATCTTCCTCCCAGTAGCCTAGCTCAGGGATTTCCTTTCCATCAGCAGGAGTACTTTATCCCAAAACTGGACATCATACAAAACAGTCAGCCAGCACTAGGCTAGTGGGAATATTTGGGATCAGCATATCAAAAAAAAGGCTGCGAAATTTTACAGTATGCTGTGGCAGAGTTTTCCAGAGCTTGGGCTTGACTGAAGCAAGATAACTCCAGTCCTCAGCACAGTGTTTAAAACCGTGGCTCATGGCAGTGCTTGCAATGATGCCAAGTAGGAGCAAAGCTCAGGGCCAGAGTAGCCAGAATCTTAAAACCATCTTGCCTTTGATAATTTTCCTCTTCTGGAAGATCTGTGCTCTCTAACTCTGGGGTTATTTCACTTTGCTTGTGGTGAGAGAGGCAGGCTGTCATCAGTAGAGACTGGTGATATTGAAGCAGAACCAAAATTCTTTCTCCGGTTGGCTCTGCCTGCCTCAGGATGAAGACTCTGACTTTTTCTTTGCTTATTCTCATGGCTGTAAAGTTTGAACAGACTGTTTTAATGGCACAGCCATGTGGCTTCTTCCCATGTTAGAGAGGGAGGTGCTGAATATGGACATCCCAGTGTGCATGCGTCTGTCTGTCTGGACTTGTCCCATCAATTAAACAGGAGCTGACGTCATATTTGAAGGTCAGCTGTTTTATAACCTAATATTACCATTTTTTTTTTTCCTCCGGGTTTATTATCTCCCTCCAACCTGCAGCTCGGCACCATCTGGTGCGGGCACACAAGGGAGAAAGATTAGAGGAAAGTAAAGCAGCTTTGTTCGCTTCCCCCGTTGCTTCTGATGTACAGAGGAGTCGGCAGTCTCTTACAGTATTGAATTTTAAGTGGTGGGAAGGGCTGGAGCCTGTTAGCTGTCCAAGGGAGGGAGAAATATTCTGTACTTACCAGCGATCTGTCAGGAAGCATCTCATGATTCCTGAGGGACTTAGTGCGGCCACAGAGTGCACTTTGCTGCATTTTATTTTGTATTTGAATAGTCTTGGTTTTTTAGGACCTGTTCTTCCCAGCACCCATATTTTCCTTACCTATAAACTGCCAGAAGCACTCCTAAATAAGGTACACACACGGTGCTAACCCTGATTGCAATCTGCTCTGGTAGCGAAACGCTGTGAACACCTGAAGTCTATTTACACCTGACAGAGCCACCAGACTGACACACCATGAACGTGTTGTGCCACACAGGGAGAGCTTCCTCTTCCCTGGTGGCATCTGCCTTCATGGACCAAGGAGATGCATCTTTACTTGTCCAGCCTCAGCCTGTGCTGAAAACGCGCCGGTTGTTTCCATTTCAGAGGCAGGGTTGGGTTTGCACTCAAGCTTCATCATCTCTCCCATCCTCCCTCCCTCTTTTTCTCCATCCATCCGGAGGTGTGATTGCTCTCCGTTCAAACTGCATGTTTTCTGTAAAAGCAAAAGCTCTTTTCTTTCTGATAATAAAATGATGATAACTGAGGAATGCTGTTCTCCTAGGCCAGCAGCAAATCAACAGCTAGTGGCTTTGCTTCAATGTTGCAATTTTGCACTGGGATATTTTGAAACAAAATGTCTCTCCCCATAAATAACTATGGGTTTTAGCTCTTTGGAAAGGATGGCTAATTGGTGCTCGCTGAATATCCAAGCTGAGCTATGAAAACCTTTGGCTGACTGTGAATCATGGTATGTACATGGCACTGTATCACAAGGCATATAATATGCATATAGGCTCTTTTTTTGTCCACCTTTGCTACTGTGTAGCATTCTTATAAACTGTGATTTTGACAGGTCAAGGGTGCTTTGTACAAATTCCTAATTCCTGCAGCAAGAGTAAGCTTGGAGGTTTATTTTTATTTTTACTTTTTAAAGAAAAAAACAACCCTAGTGTCTAGCCCCTCCCCTTATACAGAGAATCTTGAACTATCAACAGTAGACATTCAAAAATGGAAGATTTATTTGGAAACAAGGAGAGAGTTCAGGGTTTTCCAGTGCTTTAGGTTTAGTTCCAATTTGTAACAGAAAACCATTTGTCTCCTTCCACACATGCTCATTGTGATGCAGTTCTTTCCTCTGTAGTCTTTGAGGATGGGATTGGACTTTTTCCTCTTCTAAATCAGTGTAATGTACAGTGTGTCTTCAATATTTGATTCAGCTTTTCCTGTCTTCAGCATCTTGATTTATACAACGTTCTTCCTAGGGAAGATCCATAATACACAGAGCAATGGTTCCTGCATTTTTTGACAGGTTTGTAGGTTTATAAAGTGCACTTTTCCAAGTAGTAAGACAAACTGAAGCCGCTGCACATGACAGTGAAGAGTTGAGAAGACAGATGCAAACAACAGGGGGCCTGTCCAAGTCACCCCAGTCTTCTTACTGTGGAACTTTGCCGCCTTGAACTGGGCTTGAAAACGGTACTGTAGATTCTCATTTGCACGTTAGCGCTGAAACCAACTCTGGTGTGTCCTGTTAATTGGCTAGAAAGGTGTTTGTTCGTTCCTCCTCTTCCCTTTTATTTTTAAGACCATTCTTGAAGTAATTTTGGCCACTCTGTCCACAGCAGTTTACACCACATTTTGTTTCCTGTCCAGACTGGCTCACTTTTCTCTTCATTATATAAGTGAAAAACCCCTTCTTTGTGCTTGCTTGCCACAAGGGAAGACTAGATCTAGGAGATACTGAAACAGTGATTGAGGAGGGAGAAGGAAAGCAAATGGAAGGTTTGACTCTTTTTTTGCAAGTTTGCTTAGTTGTTTCTAGTGCCCAAGAGAAAACGGAGGAATTTTATATTATTCAGGTCATAATGTAGCCTTTGCAACCTAAAATGCTCCTAGACATCACTTCTGTATTTCTAGTGTTCTCTTTGAAAAGACCTCTCACTTTTCAAGGACAGCATAAGACAGCAGTGCTTGGCTTGGATCATTGCAAAATCCCCTTATCTGCCTGTTCTCACTTTTTTTTTCTTCAAACTCTTGTCTTGATTGGTATTGAAAGCATGCAGCCAAGGTTGATGAGGACAAAACTTAAACTATAGTCAGTCTCTGCTTGAATCTTCTCACTCATACTCCTCCTTAAAGAAAAGCTGCAGAAAGCTATTAAATATCTTTCTCTTTTTTTTCTTTATTTTTCTTTCTGTCCCTGTGCAGCAAGGAGTTTTGATCTGCCTGTTGAAGAGCTGAGAGCTCAGTCTGAAATGGGGTACTGTGCCTGGTAGTACTCGAGTACTCTGCAAGGAGCTCAAGTTCCTCCATCTCTAAGTTTTTTCCTACTGGTTGTCAGGAGATGCATACAGTTTATGATTATCACAGGCAAGTTTGTACGTGCCAGATTTCCAAAGGTCAGGCTTCAAAAAAGAGGGAACATGATAGCTGTCTTTCCTACCCAAGATTTCTGCACCAGAATAACATTCTGCTGACAGACATCTTTGTGTAGCTCTTGATGGTGCAGCCAGAGAGGCACCCACACTATCTGGTGAGGTCTTGGCAGGGAATGAACCAGCAGTACTGTTTCATCTGACATCCATCAAGTAATAATAATGAAGTAAAAGCGATATTTAAACTAGCATTTCATGTTGAAACAGAGGCTTTTGGTTTATATTGCTAATAAATGTAGGAGTTAGCATTTGGGGACAGAGCCCTAGAGTATGCAAGTCTGTGCAGAGATTAAGGTAAAACGGTGATCTTTGCTTTGAAGACGTCTTCAGGATAGAAGTAGCAGAAGCATTTTAAATAGCCCTGTGCTGTCTGCTACTTTGTTAATTTTCACTCTCATTGACTTGTTTCAACCACTGAGTGGACTGTTCTTGCTTCATTTCTGATTGCTCCTCTTTTCCTCTCAGCAAAAATCCCTGCTGATCATCTTTCAGTGTTTGTCTTGTTTGTTTTTAGGAGTTCCCCTGTTGAGGAGCTTGGCAGGGGTTTGCTCACTGTCTCTAGAAATAATTGAGCTGGTTTAGTGAGTTACAGAGAATAAACTGGATTTGCTTCCCTTTTGCAGTCTGTACTAGAAAAGCTGATTCCCTTGGTCTGCTGCATGCTCAAGACCACAAGCCAAGCTACTATCAATTTTACCTTCTCCTATGAAATTGCCAAAGAAAAGATACTTTCCAGATCATGTATGTGGAACAGATGTGGCTTATATTAATAGATGATTCAGCTAAAACTAGTGCCAAAACATCTTGCAGAACTCTCAGCTGGCTGTTGGATTGAGAAAAGGAGTAACTTGATAGAAAAGCTGGGCTGGCTCCGCTTCTGTGAGCTTCAAAGGCTGTGTCTGCAACTGCAGCCATGTCAGATACAGTTCCCTTTGATTTAGCAGAGGTCTGACAGAGTGATGGGATGAGGGATGCACACAAAGGTCTTGTGCCAGGAGGCCAGGGAAGCACTGGAGATGTTCATCTAGAACTGGGGGTTGCCAGCCCAAAGGCATGACAGAAATATAGAAATGTGATTGGAGTAGGCTTGGCTAATATGTGGAGGTGCTTACACTCAGCCTGTGCCTCAATTTGCACTCTGCTTCTCTCACTCCAAGTGTTGCTTTATTGTCCAATACTGTCAGGTACAGAGATCACCAGGGTCTTCCTGGCCAAGTGTATTTCCTTCCACCATCTGCTGAGAAGGAGGAAATTCTGTTTTCATAAACAGGAATGTGATTAGCTCACCTCTTTTTCCTTTGCAGTCGCACTTGGCAGTCTCCCAGAAAGCCACTGGAATAAGCTCTTTGAGGCTAGATGTATACACAGATTCATGCCAGGGATGCGACTGGACAGCTGCCTGAAAGTCTAGCACTGTAAACGTGCATTTGTTTGTTTAAAACTTGCTTATATGTGGACTGAGAAGTGCAGAGAATGAGCGGAAGTGCTTGATCAAATCCAGTCAGTGTGTCTTAACCGTGCAGCTCTTTGGACTACTGCTGATGTTATAAACCAGAGCACTTTAACCCTAAATCAGGTTAAACTTTTATACGTGGGTGAAGTCCAAGTGAAGTGTGCTGCTGTGGGTGCCTGGGGAATCCAGCTGAAAGAGCAGAACTGCTGGTTTGTAACTCATAATAGGGAAGTATTAATCTCCACTGATGAACAGCTGAACCAGGCGTGGTTTTTACTGCAGAGAGGGCATTCATGGTGAATATAGAGTAGTAAGTCTTGGCACTGGAGAATGTGGAGTCTACAGTGTTGTGTCTGTGACTGTCAGAAATCACATTTATGCAGAATGGTTGCAGGGTACCAGCTGCCTCCAGCAGCCAGAACACGGGGTGCTAGTAGCCTCACTCATGGAGGCACCAAAGCAAAGCAATGTCTACAGATTGAGGGGGGGGGGGACCTGGGGGAAATGGTCTCCCCTCTCTATTTCCAGAAAAACTATAGCCCTGTCAGTCTTCTGCTGAAATCTGTACTACATTCTGCCTTCACGAAGAGACCTAACTACAGGAAGAGCTTTGGTTTGTTTCTGTGACTGCTGAGTCAGAAGGGGGTGGAGATGAGGCACAGTCTTGTCATTCTGTTCCCATGGGAAAGCTGTTTGCACCGTGGCACAATAGTTCCTCTCAGCATCTCTCCTCTAGTAACTCTCTATATGGTTCAG
>NW_008600871.1:10430-11103 GCF_000691845.1 Merops nubicus
GTTCAGCAGCCCTCCTTGCCTTCCATTAGAAACTGGGATACCTTTCTATTGTTGCTTGGCTCTGAGCTGCAGCCTGTAAACCAGATCTCCTGTGTCAGTGAGCAGAGCAGCCAAAAAAGCTGTGTCTGCTCAATGCCCCTGATACACCTCCTGGTAATCTGGGAGAGGTCAAGTGTGGCATGCTTGGGCTACTGCACACCAAGGAGGTCACCTTGGTGTTCCAAGGGAGATAGATGGTGGTCCTTCAAAGAGTGGGTGGTGTTCCCCGTGCTCTGTGCCTCAGGGAGGTGTTTTGCCAATGACCAGGCCCAACAAAAATGATACCACCAGCAGGAAGAGAATCTTATACAAAGACTGTATTGTGGACAAGAAGGACATTCCATGAATGATCACTAGGGGTACAAACAGATCAATCAGCTGGTACATAATCAATGCCACCCACAACGATCTCACAAAGGACGTAACTCTGCCCACAACAGGTGGTACAAACAGAGACCCGAGGTTGCCCACAGTTGGCATGGGAAACAGCCAGACCAGCAAGCTGAACACATAAGAGAAAGGTGCCCACATGGCGACTCTCACCCGATCAGCCCGCGTTCACAAAGGTCTAAACAGACCAGGGCCCAGCTCCAGGGAGAGTCAGGAGGGCTGCCCTGAACCAGGCAGCTCCGTG
>NW_008600871.1:11275-19053 GCF_000691845.1 Merops nubicus
GGGCTGTGGGAATCACCCACATGTCAACCTTAATTCGGGGGCTCGGGGTTCAGACCCCAGCATTTCAGGGGGGGTAAGTGTTTGCCCAGTCTGGCTTGTCTCTGTCTATGTAATTATTAAATAAGGCAGCTGGGGTCCCAGCTGTGTGTATCTGGTTTCTTTTGTGTTTGGTGTTGTGTCCTTTACCCAACCACTGAAGATTTTCATGCGGTTCAAAGTGTGGGGGCTGGTGCTTTCAAAGTAGGAAGCTTGATGTCCTTTCATGTGAGTAAGGGCAGGCTCTGTCAGCAGAATCTTGCCAAGATACTTGCAGTTTTTGCCAGGTAGGCTCTTCCCTACCTTTGCCTGTGTCTGAAGAGAAGGTGGCACCAAGAGGCAAACAGATTGGGCTCGTATGGCAGGGGTGTAGTAGGAACATGTTGCTAATCGTGAAGTGCACCTCTTGCACTTTTTGGCAGTGCTGACAGAAGAGCTTGCAGTAGAGGCTGGGGTTGATACTGCGTTTGTTTTGCTACCAGATTCTCTTTAACAGTAGAGTAGTTGTGTGATCCCTTGACTTTCACTCAGAAGTACTCGCCTGCTTTGGAGCTAAGCAGTAAAATGCTGCCTGTGGCAGACTGAGGTGTGCCTTGGTAGGTTAAAAACCAACCAGTAAATGCAAACCCAAGCCCAGGTGGATGCGCAGGTGAGGTAAAATTTATTTACCAAGCTTTTGTTTACTTTTACACAAAGATTTTTAAGTGGAAGCGTGGGTGCTAATCAGAAAAAGAGGCAGGTTTGTGTATTCAGAGTGTAAAAGTTGGTAGTCGCTTGCACTCGGAATAAGTTGCTGAGGTATCAGAAGTTTGCAGTCCCCTCCCTAGCTCTCTAGCCATTGAATAGTGGAAAGGATGCGGTAGGCTAAAAACATAATTTAGGGGAAATTAATTTCTTTCTGCTCCACCTCTTCCTGTGAGCAAGAGGAGGAGGAAGGCACAATGAAGACATCTGTTCCTTTGAACCCACTCACGGGCTTGCTGGGTAATAAAGCTGGGGGAGAGGAGGAGAACCTATTGCTGCTGTTCAAGTGGTTGCTAATCGCTGATTGTTGAGTACTAAGGGGGTGAGCTTTTATCATGTTGACCTTCTTAGGGGATATTGAAAAGAAGCTGGCACTGATCTCTGTCAGGATTTAAATCCAGAAGACTCGGAATCCTTTTGTGCCCCTTTCAAAGAGGAGACAAATCTCTGGGTAGCCCCGCTCTCCCCTCTGCCTCAGGGTAGGTGCCTCTGCTGTACTGGCCCAGATGCTGCTGCATGCTCCTCTCCTGGGTGAGCCCTTCACTGCATGCATAGGACCACGATCAAGCAGCAAACTAAACAGGAGTCCTGCAGAAATGCCAAAATTATCTTGTCCTCCGACCTCAAAGCATGCCCTACATCACATCCACATTTTGCTCATGTTAGGTGTGGTGTTTAAAATCTTGTGGCCATAAGCCCAGGGCTGTGGGGTCTTCCCCATCCCCCCTGCTCCTCCTGCCTAATCTCATTGTGCTGCTTAGTTACAGCCAAGACCACTCTAATAGGTTTAAGTGTCCCTGCTCCTGGCTGGGTGTGCTGCGCTTCACCTTCAGCCTGCGGTGGCTGGTGTAAGTAAGAGATCAGGTTGCACACACCTACTGCTTCAGAGTCCTCCCCTTGTCTCAGCCGGTGCATGCAGGAGGATTAGCTTTCCCTCCAAGTATCATATCTAGAAACAAAAGCTGTGTAGTAACCAGCATGTTAAGAAATGCTGAGAGGGTGGTGCATTGATCTCAAACTAATCAAATGTGGCCGACAACCCTTTTATGAGCTCAGGTATGGAATGCAGGGTCGGGTGGTCCCTTAAGAGTTGTCCCAAGACCTTAGAAGTGTGTTGAAGCATAAACCAATGGTTGTGGCACCCACTAACGCCAGTAAGGATGACGGGGACCATTCTTAAGTTGTGGATTTTGAGCCTTCTGTATATTCTTTAATTATATTCTTCCTTAGCTAGTGAGGAACTGCCAGAGAAGTGGCCACCTGGGAGATGGTATAAAGTCTATAAACCTGGGATGTTTGTGAATGGTGCCGCCCTAACCAAAGGTAACAAGCAGGCAGCTGTTGGAGAGAAGAAAGATGTCTTTGTGCAACGATGGGAAAACTAAGAGCCAGGAGCCTGCTAGTAGGTTCCAGGGCACTGGGTGAAACAGCTTATGTCTTCTTTGAGAATGCATGCTTAGTGCTTGCAGATAAACCGTCCCTGAGAAATTTCTCACAGAGTGTTATAGAAAGACAGAAATCTCTCTGGCCTTCCAGTTTCTCTCCCAAAGTACGAGTTTGGTGAACCCACATGGTGGAGGAGAAATAGGGACTTTGTTATTATAGCTGGCACTGGCATGCGATGATGTGTTTTAAAGAGATGGGGTGCTCTGCTTTGTGGCTGTAAGCCACAGGGACAGACATACTATGTTATGGAGATGAGAAAGGAGTACGGGAGCCCCCAGACACCTCCCTAAACTGCAATGGGTAGCATAATGAGAAGCGAAGAGAGGGCACCACAGCACAGCAGCACATACAATGCGGCCTATAAAGTTGAGCAAGATGATGCAATGGCCTGGAAGGAGAATGCGAGAGCCAGACAGTGACAGAAGGGAGGCAGGTGAGGCTGGTAAAGTAACAGAGAAGAGGAGAGGTTGGCACCAAATTAATCTTATGAAGAAAACAGGAGTTTGTTTCAGAAGTAATCACTTGAAATATGAAGTAATGGAGACTGCTACGGTGTTCAATGCAGTGTCCCTAATAGGCACAACTGTCCCACACCTCAGGGACCCCCTGAGTGCAGGACTGAAAAAAAAATAAATCACCAGAAAGATCCCTGTATTTCTCCACTCAATGTTTTTATTCACCTCTCTCTCTCCTATGGCATAGAGCATCTTGAGGTGCTGGGAAGAGCTTTCAGAGACAGATTCATCTTTAGCAAGAGGAATAGGAGGGAAAACCCAGCACTCATACATCACTAAGCTCCAGAGGAGGCAGCAAGTGTCTCTAAACAGCAGAACACTGTTTGATGCCAGCACAAAAGGGTGTAATACATGCAAGGGCTCATCAAGGGAGAGGAACACACAGCCAAGGATGTAACTGATGGGATTTTGATGCCTTCAAAAATGGCCTGTGTGTACTTGTCTGTGGATGACGCGAGCAGCTGAGTGGGAGAATGATGCTGCAAGGAAACCTTGTGAGCAGGTCGGGGATGAAGCTGCTCTGTCATTAATGGTAGTACCACAAGCTGATCTGATTATGTCCATGGCTACTCTGGCAGCATGTTTGCTTAGTTTCAGTGCAAAGCTATAAGCAGAGACAAACAGGAAGGAAGGAAATGAAGGTCAAAGTAAGTTCCTTTGTAATAAATGCATTAAGGTGGTTAAAGGGGAGTGACAGATCTCTCGGTAATATGGTGCAGCACATTCCCTGGGCTGTATTAGTTTTAACAGAGATAGAAAATAGAGCAAAGCAAAGAACACAGGTTCTTTGTGATAAAAAGGGATGCTCTGTCTACCCAAGGAGTAGGAATTCATGCTGATAGGTGCCTGGGAAAGGTTTGATCACATGTGTGTGAACATGAGGAGCTCTCCTCATCCCTGAAACACTTATCTTGCTTATCTGGAGTAAATGTTCATGTGGAAATGCAAAACTGAACCAGTTTTAGTCATCTGTTGGGGCATTAGATGGGAGGAGACTTTACAACCCTATCTCAAGGGGGTTACAACACTGCCTAACAGATGTTATAATACTGCCCAATCACCTTCATGAAAAAGTGGCTTTTACACTACAAGTTAGCTTGAGTAAATTATTTCCTTCACTAAAGCAGTTTTCTGGCAACAGAAACATTGTGCAATGTAACTGTACAGCATACTGTACTCTCTCCTAGAGGCAGAGCCACCATGGATATGGTTAGCAGATGATGATGGGAGTCTTCTAAGGTGGCAGGAACACCAGAAATGCAACCTGTACTGAGAGTTTGTCTTAGAGGAAGTCAGGCTTGTTCTTTCTGTTTTTTTTTTTTTTCTGTCGATCCCTAGCCAGTGTTGAGTTAGTGGTTAAGATTTGTATGCAGCACTAGCAGGTATGGTCTCTGCTGTGTGCTGGGACTTGGAGGACACTTGAAAGGAAAGGCTGAAAAACAGAACCTGTGAAGTATTGTTCTCCTTTGTCCTGTTCTTGAAGTGCTAGCCTTGGGCCTGAAATGTCCTGGATGGAAAATAACCCACAGTGCTATTGGCTTCGTGGAAATAAAATCTCTGTGCAACGCTGCTGTTTCTTCACCTTGCCTTTCAAGATAGAGTTTGGTGGAGATCCCCGTGGTGCTGCTAGGAAGAACAAACAAAGGGTTGCAGTAGCATCCTGGGAGCCACTGCCTGGGCTTGCCGTAGTCCAGCAGGCTGGAGGCAGGGATCTGAAGCCATTTATTAAGGCTTGGTGTGCCCTCGGGTGTGAGTTCTGCTGTTTACACAAGCCAGGGTGTGATGGGCAGAGAGACATTTTGACATCCTGCTTGCTGTTTGGCTAGCTCTGTGCAGAAGATGAATTATTTCTAATTTGAGAGTTGCATTGAATCCAGGGTTGTTCCTGGAACTGCTTCCCTTTGCTTGGTCTGAGCTCTTCAAGGAAAGCACTACAGCACAGCTGGACTTGGTCAGGAGCCAGGGAGAAGGACCTTGAGACATGAACTTTGGTAATTCTACTTCAGCAAAGAAGAAAAACAAAAGTGCTATGAGTCACCTACTAGAGTGCAGATTATGCCCACAGATTTTTCTCTAGTTGGGAGCAGAGCCCACCCTTGAGAGCTTGCTCCCAGGTTCCCAGTGAGACCCACATCAGGTGGTTCTTCAGGAGAGTCAGTAGCTTCTGGTCTTCACAAAGCACAGGGTCCTTCCCCCTGTGCAGGAACCACAGAGCTGTCTGGCACTGCTTTGGATGCTGCTGATGCTCAGTGCTGCTGGCACTGTCAGGCAGCCTGAGATCCAGGACAGAGTCAGGCTCTGGGGAGTGCCACTCCACAGACTGCAAGGAATAATCCATTTCTGGTGTCTTGGGGTAATACGGTTAGAAGAAACCTCAGGGTCTTGCATCCTCCCCTGAAACAACCGGACAGCTGATTTTACCAGCAGGGTGGTGGATTCAGTAGGCTTCTGCTCTGAGCTGGTGGTAGCTCTAGTGTGGGTGATGCATAGCTGTCTGCAGGGTGGGATGGACAGAGAAAGTGGTTTTTGCTAACAAATCCCCATATCTTCAGTGAGTGGGGTGGAAAGACTGATTATGAGATGAATTCTGGTTGTCTTGCATGCTGCAGAAAAATTGGAGGCACCACTGATCTTACTGGTGCAAGCACTTCCCATGGCTCATAGAGCACGGAGCTTGTTGCCCCGTGGCACATGAAGGCCAAAATACAAACGGGTTTAAAAGGAGTTGTGCAGATTTCTAGAGAATTGGGCTGTCAGTGGCTATTTAGTGTTTACAAGTCCAAATGCCAAATCCTGTAAGCCACACACTGCTGAGAGCTGAGGAGGGTGTATCAGAGGAGGTATCGCTATCGGCTACTCAGCCTTTTTCCACTTTCCTCTTTTCCCTGCTCCTTGTCTCCGTCAGGTGGTCTGTGGTAGATGAACTGACCCAGGACTGGTTTTCTGCTGTTGTTGAAGGCTGGCTGTTGTTTTGTCAGCACCTCTCTCCCACCCCTGTCATTTTGCCCCAGTGGGAGCCTGTCTGCAGGAGGCATCGTCCTGGGGAGCTCTGGAGCTCTGAGGTCCCCTTTCCACACAAGTAGGGCAGCAGCTCCAGCGTGGCTGGGAGAGGAAAGGCAGATGCAAGTATCATGAGCAATGAGGGTGTTTAAAAATACATGGCACAGCAGTTCAGTTGTGCAGACAGATCAGCTATTTTGCTTTTTTTCACCTGTGTGGGGTTCTCTGATGTGCCCGCCATTGTATTTTGCAGCTTGCTACCTTCTCATTCCTCCTTTGTTTGCTGAAACCTCATCTCTGACACTTTGACTACAAGGATCTCAACATATGTTACAGGGAAAAATGCAGCAGTTTTCTGGCATCTTATACCACCCTCACTCGTAGCAGTGGAATATAAAGTATATTATCCAACCCCCTTTTCAGCCCCTCTTTTTCATGGGGCCTGGGTATGAAACTAAAGAGTTTTGCTACTGGGAAGGTGATGCTGCTTAGTGTTTGACTCCTGTCTGGATGGGTGGCTTGTACACCACAGCCCTTCCTCTCTGGGACCAACCAGGGATATGCTCTGCAGGGCATAGGTATGCTCTGCGGGGCACAGGCTTTCTTAAGGCTTTTAATCCAAAACATGCAATTCGGAATGCTTGGGATGAATGTTACAACCAAACATGAACAGCTGTTAGTTTGTGTTTTTCTACCTTCCCCTCCTTCACTCACTGTCCCCGCTGCTAGTTGCTTTTCATCAAGTTTATCTGATATTTTTCAGTAGAGAAGAATATCATTGGCCATTCGTTAGACTCTTTGAGTCTGTTGCAGTGGCTTCTTGACAGCAGGAGGTTTAGACTTTGGTGTCCATCCTGCAAAACTTCAGGGTGGAAAGAGACTTTCTCTGTTGGAAATGCTGGTCTGTGACCTGTTATCTGCTGCAGTTGGATACCTTTGGCTTGGACTGCTAGGTGAAGGCATCCTGACAATGTTCAGTGCTGGCTTTTTTCCTCCTACGGAACTCTTCACATAGCACACCAGTGTTGTTGGGTTTCCATTTCAGTTCTCTTCCTGACACGTGCACCTCTCTTTTCCCCAGCCTTTGTTCTGCTCCTGTCACTTCAGCGCCCACCACAGGGCTTTGAGTGAGACCTTCAAATGCACACTGAGTCAGCCTTTTCACCTCCAACAGCAGGTGAGACAGAGACAGATGGCTGGGTTGATTTTTAAGGCCATACATATGTTAGGTTACCCTAGTGTGTTTCTGTGACTTTAGGGAGTCTGTGTGCTTAGAGACAATACAATGCACCTCTAGAAACTCAAAAAACTTGCAACTGAAAGCTCTTTCATTAAGAAGAGCTGCCGCATTCCTCCCAGACTACTTGTGACTGTTCTCAAAAGCTGCATGCATAGCCTTCCTGGCATATGCAAAAGAGGAGCTGTTGGTTTTGCCTTAGATTTGTTCTCTAGCTAGTCAGCAGTTCATTTATTTATTCATGTTTATTTATTATTTGCAATGCCCAGATATGTAACCTCATTGCTTCCCCCATTCTGTGATCAGTTCTTCTCCTTTAGTAGGAAAGAAAATAAGCATCTACTGCAGTTTGTGTCACAAATGCCAAGTGTGCTTGTGTGTCTCAGCATTGACTCGGTGGCTGTTCGGCGCCTTCGTGTCTCCTGAAAGCTCACAGGGTAAATGTTTTATAAGGTCCAATCCAGTTCCCACTTAATAGAAAAATCTTATTGATTTCAGTGGTGTGCGGATCAGTCTTCTTATCCTAGGAAGGAACGTAGCTGTATTCTTCTGTGGATTTTAGTATGACAGTATGCTGAATGCCATAATGACTGCTGCAATATTAGCCTGCATATTTTCCATCGGGGTGTGAAATCATCTTGATGTTTGGAACTGCTCAGATATTTTTCTAAACCATTGCTTATCTCTGCATGGGAGCGCTGTGTTGTAATAGCCTTAGGACTGATTGAATATTGCATGCTACTGGACTGTGAGTTGCCCCTTAATCCAGGGGATTCCTACAGTCTGTTTGAAAACCTGGG
>NW_008600871.1:19084-21713 GCF_000691845.1 Merops nubicus
AGGATGTGAGAGAGGTTTGAAAAGGAATTTGTAATGACCCTTTGCAGACAAACAGTTAGGTGTTACAGATCTGTTAGTGTGGTTTTGTGTATAAACTGAATGATGTCTTACTTTGAAGCCATTCTGTAGATTTCAGTTGGTTTTAATCTTTGTAGCATTATTGAAGCAAATCTAAGTGCTACCAAGAAGTTTTCACTGACTTACAGATATGTGGGGGGCTCTGACAATGTTTCGGTAAAATATGAAAATATTTTTGACAGGAATGTTGCATAGACACAGAGATTTAGAAAGGAGTTTATAAATAATTTTTATGTGTTACTAACACCTCCTATCTTGAGACACAAAGCAGAATCCTGTACAGTGGGATTTCTTTCTTTATGCTGTCAGGTTTAACTTACTGCACTGGATTCATCCTGAAGAATTCATCAGAAACCAGCTCCTTTCTTTGCTTCTGCATTAAAATATTTGCTTCGGTTGCTTTCATGCAGTGCCAAAATAGCAACTGCAGGTACTAATGTCCCATTTTCTGTAAAGAACTATCTTCTTAACAAAACCAACACCATGCAACTTCCCCTGCCCTTTCCTCTGGATGTAGCTTTTTTAAGTTTCTGTCTGTAAAACCTGGTCAAGTTTTTATCTCCTTTAGTTTTCCTTGGACCTGACAGCACCCACTATTGATCTGCCATTTCTCTGAAACAACTTTGCAAATCAATTCCTTCACATGGCAGAATAGATTCATGTCCCTCCAGGGCACAAGGTACAGTATGCTGGCTGCCTTGTTTTGGTTCCTGCTTCAAAAGGATTTTTCATGCCATAGTGTTGCATTTCTGCAGAGCACTTGTCAACCTTCTTTTATCCCTTTGCATGCCATCAAGAGAGCCAAATGCCACCAACTCAAAGGGTTAAACAGATTGTGAGGATTAGCTGCAATGGCTGAATGGGGCAGGTGAAGCCCCTGGCTGAAGATTTGGTACCCTGAGGTTACCTTTTGCAGCACTACAGCAATTGTTTTTTCAGAAGGGAACCTACATTTGACTTTTTCCTGTGGTGAAACAGCTCCTTCCATGGGCTTATCCCAGTATGTCTGTAGCATCAGGACAAGAGGTGTCAATAGTGTCTTCCCAGGCCTTGCTAGCAGATGAGAGCAGACCTTCCTGAAGCAATTCCTGCTTTTTCTGGCTTTTGTTACTCTGAGAGACCCATCTACCCAGCAATGGCAATGAGCTGTAGAGCCCTGCCATCCATTGGGTGTGTGGTTGTGAAACAGCAGGTTCTAGGCCACTGATGGTGACGCCTTGGGGAGAATTGTCTTGGCACAGGAAGTGGAGAAGTGCTTCACTTGCATTTGGTGCCAGATGTCTGCTTATTTCTGGCTACTGGAGTAATGCCAGCTCTGGGGTGGGTGTGGAAAAAGAGATTTGTCCAGTGGGGTCAAGCCCGGCTGCTCCTCAGTGCCTTACAGGATCTTCTTACAGCAGGAGCCTTAAGGGGCTGAACGTCCTGCTGCAACACCCATGGCAGCCTTGTGATCTGTGCCCAGACTCACTTCTAACTACTCTCCTTTTTTAACATCCACATGAAATATGTGAGGGTCTGACCTCACAGAAGCTTGGTGCGAACAGAGCCAGCAACATGCCTCTGAGCATGGGAAACACTCTTCTTGGGAAGCCTGGCCCAGAGCACAACTGGAGCAAGTCAGATATGGATCACAGGGTCAGGATAACGATTAGTCCTGCCCTTCCCCTTAGTTGTAATTAGCTGTGGTGATGTCACCCTCTGCTCTGACTTCTCGCTGGCATTAATTACAGAGCTGCAAATTTCCTGCCTTTCCCTTTTAATCGCTCTCTGGGAAACTCAGAGTTTACACCCTGTGTTTAAGGTCTGCCAGCAAATTTCCTCATCCCATGCTATGGGGCTTAACCTCTGGCTTGTAGCACCGCCTGGAATTAGGCTTGGCTAGGGTGCTCGCTCAGGTGCTGTTCTGAATGTGAACTCTTCTGCATTGTGAGTTCTCCCTCTGTTTCTTTTAAGCTTGTGTCCTTCCAGCTCATTTAATTTTGGACTCAGTCCTGAGGAGCAAGAGATGTTTAAAACTCACAGTGATTTTATACCTTCCCTTAAGGGAATTCTGTCCCCTCTAGAAAATGTAATCTCTCCAGCTAAGCTGAGCTACAGCCTTACTACTATGTACTGAGGAATTGGTGTAGAAACCACAAGATGAGCCTGTTTCTGCTGGACATATCCTTTCTGCTGGTGAGACAGGGTTCAGAAAGTCTCAACTGGAGCAGTTCTGTATAGCTTGCGTGGTCTGGGGTATGTCCTAGTCCTGCAAAGACCGTGCAGAACTCTGCTTGGACTGCACCACTGGTGGACTCTGCCTGTGCAGCTTACACCTTGCTTCAGGGGCTGCGGCTTGAAGCCAACCAATACAGTTGCCTGTAGGACATCTCTCACCACCCATGGACCCTCATGAGCTCTGTGCAACCTCTCATCACCGGGGTCAAATGGGAAGGGTGGGAGAGTCCTGGTAGAGGATGTGGGAAGGAGGTGACAGTGACTGCACCAAGAGCTGTCGGGGAAGAGAAGGACTCGGGCTGTTGAGGGCAATTGAGCTCCTGTGGGCCAGGAA
>NW_008600871.1:21744-41301 GCF_000691845.1 Merops nubicus
ATTTAGAACACCTTCAGAGTGAGCAGTCCTAGTTAAGTCCTGTGGCTCCAGGCCTGGTCTGTCAGCCCCTGAGCCAGGAAATTTGGTTCAGAGCCTGCTCTGACGAAGCTGAATCCAGAGCATCTCTAGTGGCATTTGAAGGGTTTATTTTGGTATGACTGGATCATATTTTCTCCTATCTTCATACTTCTTTTGCAGCCATTTATTTTCTTGTATAACTTCTCAGCTGTGTTCATTTTGCTCTGTACAGACCTCAGCAAGGTGGCCTCGTGGCTCCTTCAGTCAAGCATCTCCCAGTCAATCCTCCTTTTGTTTGGGGTGTCTCTCCCCTTTCAAGTGGGGTGCGTCTATCACAATGGACCCATCAGTAACATGAGGGGCAACATATCCCATAATCAGGAACGTTCTGTCTAGAGAGAAGTGTTTATTATACACAACTTGTTAGGGACTGTCAATCAACCAGGCTCCCTTTGTTACTCCATAATGCATCATTAATGATGGCTGCTGCTGTGCATTTAATTTCATTGCACACAAGGGCCTTGTCTCTGTCTCCCCATCCCCTTCCCTCTCTTTATAATCACCAGCATAGAAGAAATTAATAAATCGATCCAGGGAAGGAGAGCTACAGGCTTGCTACAGGCTATGTTTGATGTCCTTGCTCTCACTGAGTGGTACCTTACTCTTGGGGAAGTCTCATGGATGTCAGTAGAGCTATTTTGGGATTACTACTTGCTCTGCACCAAGGAAGAGGACTGGTATCTGCTCACACACATACATGAGCGTGTTATTAAGTGTGTAAAGAATGGCTGGAGGTACCTGACAACAGCGATCCCTTCGTGCTAGGGATACACGTGCTGCCTCCTTTTCAACTCTCCCCTTCAGCCTTCGCCTCTCTGGATCTTTGAGCCCTGAGAACATGCTGCTGATGCTTTGCTGGTTGCCATTTTGCTCATTCAGCCCAACTCAATTAACTTAAAAGAATAAAAAGATTCAACTCATGCAGGGCTTGTGGGAGAAACAAGCTTACTGGTGGCTATAAATTAACTAAGAAAGTCAGTGTGTCCCCTTGAATTTTTTAGGAAACCACAAATAGTAAAAGAAACCCAACCCTGAAAGTCCCTAGTTAAGCCTGATAAGAGAAAAAGTTAGTTGTAGTGTGTTTTGTGTGTTAAATAAACTTGTGTGGTTTGAGATTGGCCTGCTGGAAGACCTGGAGCCAGTTTTCCCCTAGTGTTGAAGTTAAACACTAACTGCAGGTGAAATTCAGCATGCCAGTAGTGGCTAGGATAATTCTGCCTCCTGGCTAGAGTCTGCTAGTCGGTTTAGGTTTTGGTTGGTCTCCCTGCCTTGTTTCTTTCTGTTTGAGTATCTCTAGGGCTTTTATTGAGCAGAGGAAGCCAAGCCCTGGCATGAGCTATGGATACAAACTCTGGTTGTGCTGCACTTTCTAGGATTAGAATTACTTGGATTACCTGCTCTGTAGAAAATCCAGTCCTGTTTTGTGGGTCTGAGCCAGCTGACTGATGTCTGTCTTAGTACCAAATATTGTACAAGTCCTTACGTGGTGCTGCCTGCTCATATTCTGTGTTGTTTAGGTGCACAAGACCTGACGTGTTCGTTCATGTGGAAATGGTAGTTTGTATGGTCATTCCAGCACGAAAGCAATGAGTGGCTTGTGTTGAGGTTAAGATACCCTCACAAATATTTCTGTGCCATTCTCCTGGGTTTTTCAAAAAGGAGGTCTCATCCTCGTGCTTCACAGAAAGACCTGTAGTTACTTCCCATCTGTTCTGAGGACACTACATAACAATGGGAAGAGAAGGAAATTCGGTCAACGTAGATGGACTTCTTTAATTCTTTCTCCCCACGTCCTTGGCTCCAGGCCATAGTCTTTTGGGATTTCCCCCTGGCAAACAGCTTTGGCAGAGTGCTCCAGGCTGGGTTCCAGCTTGTTCGCCTTTGTCCCGCATGTGTTGGGGCAGCCAAGCCTGGCTGTGGGTTTCCGGTAGTGCTGGATGGGATCCCACTCCTGTCCATCTCCATGGGCATGATCTCTCCCTTGTGTAAAAGTGAGGGAAGAGGAAGCTGTGCACGTGTCCTCCACTGGTTTACAAGAGGGAAGAGCTTGCCTCTACTGCTTATGGCCAACAGTTTGGCCTTTTGGTCGAGAGAGCATCCTGCTCTGGAAGGCAAAGGTCATGAGCAGAGCTGTTTTAAACACCTGATAAGCAAAGCTGTCGTCAAAACCTTTGATCATTTTCCATCTGAAAGAGTACCTCACAAAACTGCTTTGCCTCAATTTTCCATTGTAAAGGAAACCAGCAAGATTGGACATTTCTGTCCCGGAACAGAGCATTTAATGTTTTTAAAAATGCTTTGCATATTTTCTTTGTGCCATTCCAGTACCAAACTATCTTAAATATTTTTAGATTCTTCCTCTTGTGAATAATTTCAGAGGTGTTACATCCTTTGTTTCAACTCAAAAGGAAGTGAAATTTTAGGATGTTTAGATCCTGGTCGTAATGGATTTCTATCTTATGTACTGCTCTGTGGTTTTGTTTGATGTTTAACAAACACAAAATATAGCACAAAGGAGGACAAATTTTACCTTTTGTTCTGAACTTTTTTTCAAGACCTGCCGTTTTACTCAAGACACATTTCTGGAATTGTTTTCTCTGCTCTCAGGCTACTTTCTCCCTCCACTGAGCACTAATTCTGGTGCCTCCAGTGGCCCACCAATGGAGCAAATGGTCTTCTGGTGCTGTGCTGTGAACCTGTTTCCCAGGATAAGAGCATACCACTTGGGTTACGGGTTTCACCATTCATTCACCATGGTGCTGAGGGCAGAAAGTGTCTCAGTGTGACAACTTGTAGAGTTTATACAATTTGGCTGTGATCCTAAACGCACATTACTGGGAGGAAAGGGTGAAGATGTAGTGACTGGTCTTTCCTAAAAGAAAAATAAATCATTGGCTTAATATTTTACTATACTCTTTGGTTTGACCCTGTAAGCTGAATTCAGCTCTTAGATTTCAATAAATGTATCAGTAAAAAGCATTTACCAATTTACCTGCTAATCCTTTCTTCTCTTTTTTTTGGAAGGTTCTTCAGTGAAAACCTTTCTGTGTGGTAAACCAGTGCTGAATTTCATCTACAAGTTGAACTGCATGTGTAGCTTAACTGTCTTTGTGATGTCAGGAGACTGAGCAAAAAGTTGGTATGAGAATGAAACTCTCAACTTTACATTCTGAGTTCTTTGCTGATTTTTGATCCTTTACATCCAGTGAATTTTCAGGTTTCCTTTATCTTGAGGATGGAGCTACAAACCTTGGTACTTTGCCCTCGTTCATGGCTAGTGTAGAGCAAATAATTAATTATGGATTCTTGAATTGCTGCTTGAAGCTGTAGCATCATTCTCTTTAAATGTCTCTGGCACAGGCTCACTACCTCTGATTTTTGTGCTTCACCAGTTGCTATTTTTATGTGTTTTGTGTGGAAGAGGCTGCACCAAATAAAGCTCTGTGTTGTAGGAAGGGCTTGTGGGCTTTAAAATGGCTCCCACTCTGTTGTGTGCCTTACAACCTGAATTCCCAGCTCAGCTTTTTCCCTATGCCAGGAAATGTCTCCTACCTTTGAAACTCCTCTGGAGAGATGAAAGATTAGCTTTATGCTGTCAGGAGCTGTCATTGCAGGCAATTAGAAGTAGATCAGCTGATGCCTGATAGTTTTGCTTTCCTACAACCGCTACCTTTCTGGCTGCTTTTGAGGATTGCAGGCAGGGTAACTCTTTCGACTACCCACATGCACTCTTTGTTTCTGACTGCTGTTTTCTGGCTGCTTTTTCACTGTTGGTGAAGTTTTTGATAGCTAGCAATGCCACGGCGAGGTAGCTTTATGTGGAGTGTAAGAGAGGTGGAAAGTGGCAGATATCTCTCTCCTAGGTAACACAGTTCTGAAGAAAGAAACAGAGAAAACAAAGTTGTTATTGCTGAAGGCAGAGGCAAATAAAAAAGCAGCTTTTACTGCCCCAGGGATCTGTCCTCTCCTAGGACTAGCAGCAGGAGCTAGAGAATTGCACGGATGAAGTGAAACTCTTCACACCCTTTGGCTATGTCTTTCATTAGGAAGCTCCTGCCAGCCCTCTGCTGAGCACCATCCTGACCCACCTGTCTTGTGCTCTTTCCACATAGATGCTTCTGCTTTCATCTGTTTCTAGGTTAAATATTGCCACCTGAAATATGCAGTTCCCAGAGGAGACACAGTCAATGTTAGTGAACGGCTAGGACCTGTTTCTTTGCATTTTAGAATGCATTTGGATTATAAAATCAGTGTGGGAGAGTGAGGGGGGAGGCTGAGCCATGGCCCTAGGAGGAGTCCAGTCCTCTTTGGTGACCTCTGCATTGCCTCCAGAACATCCTGTATGTATGTGAAATGATGAACTCTGGGCCTTGGTTATGCTGCCAACTCCATTTTAAATGCTTTCTCCTCTGTCTCTGAGCCTGTATTTTAAGTGAAGTAAAGCTAGCAGGCAGTTAACCTGAATGCTCTACCTTGGAGATGTGCTACCCTAGATAATAATATAGTTTCTATCAAACTGTTGTTTGAAAGAGATCTCCTTGACAACTAAGTTTCTTGGCAGAGATCTGTTATCACTGCATGGAAGCTAAACAGAGAGCCTGGAAGGTAACCAAATGCCAGGAGCTGGCCTGTCTGCTATGTCAGACATCTTCAATGGCAAAGGCAGAGGAGGGTCTGCCCACATCCAGAAATAGCAAGGCAGTGAGGCTCTTGGCTCCCTGTGTGCACGTAGACGTGGGGGAAGGAAAAATCAGTGGTCTCAGGGAGCATCGTGTTCAAAACTTTGTTTCATCACAGGCTCTGAGCCCCTGGGGAGCCTTGTGTGAGAGGATCTGAAGGGTGGAAGACTCTGGGCTCTGGGGCTGAGCGACTGTGCCTGTGGTGCATCAGCTGAGTGCTGAAAAAGGCCAGGGCTTTGGCAGATGGAGTAACGGAGGTTGGAGGCGGGGGAGCCTGGCCCTGCGCCAGTGGAATGGGGTGGGCAGATCACAGAGAGGAGCTGCAGGGGGGTCAGAGGAGGATAATCCTCAAGCGGCGACGAAGGCTGCAGCTGTTGGTGTTACAGCATGGCATTGCAGAGGTTTCCTGCTACTGTGCTGTGGGTATCAGCAGAACTCTGTCAGCCCTAAGTGCTGGCTGAAGTGGGGACGGGCTTGTCCTCGTCCTTTGATCAGTGTGTGGGCAGATCACAGAGAGGAGCTGCAGGGGGGTCAGAGGAGGATAATCCTCAAGCGGCGACGAAGGCTGCAGCTGTTGGTGTTACAGCATGGCATTGCAGAGGTTTCCTGCTACTGTGCTGTGGGTATCAGCAGAACTCTGTCAGCCCTAAGTGCTGGCTGAAGTGGGGACGGGCTTGTCCTCGTCCTTTGATCAGTGTCCCAGGGGATGTTCTGGACATTCAGCTGAAGGTGGAGGAGCCTGGGGGTGTGCAGAGTCCTGAACAGAGCCTTGTGCAGCATGGAGTAGCATTGTAAGGCCTCTGACAGCAGCTGGAAGGGCAGGCAGTGTGCTGCTGCAGCTGGCATTCAGGTACACTGGGATGTGTGTTGCCTTAGAGGAGCTGCTGAGCTCAGCTTTGCCTTTTGATCCCCCTGTGCGCCAAGTCATAGCACACTGCCCTGCCTGAATGCTTCTTCCCAGATGTCCCAGCAGGGCAAGCGGGGCACTGTTGGGAATGATCAACTCACACCGAGCAGGGAAGCACGTGAGGAGCCCAGCAGGAAAGCTGTTGAGCAGGTGGGGGCTGTTCAGGCCCCTAGAAGCCACTTGCTGGTGTCCCTGGCAGAGGGATGCAGCCTGTGCCGTGGTGCAGGACCTGGCAGGCAGGCAGTGCTCCTGCTCCTAGAGCCCTTCACTCCTGCCCTCTGGGGCATTTCTGACTCCTCCAGTACACGTGTACGTTGCTACTCTTTGGAGTTTCCAGAGGGTTTGGCTGGGTGGGAGGTGTGTGAAGGGCTATTAGAAAATCCAGCAGAGTTCCTGGTGTGAAAGTGGGCACCTAGAAGATCAGAGTGAGGCAGGGACCATTAGGTGCTGGGAAAAGATGTGCAGCATCCCTGCCCTCCAGGGACGGGAGCTCTCTGCCCTGGTCAGGACCTGCCCTGCTCTTGCCATCCCTCGGGCTGCAGGCAGGTCCTTTTTTTGGAGTGCTTCTCCAGGACATTACTGTCTCAGGTATCAATATATGTGGGATCCTTCTATCTCTTTCCTAGCACCTCTCCACCTCCCTGTGTGAGCCCCGGTGGGTTTTAATTTGTCATTGTTTTACCTGGGCAGCTGTGCAAGGGGAACCTCAGAGGGAAGAGCAGTGAGCTGGTTTGCTAAACCTGAGGCATTCAGAAGCTATGAGATCGGCTCTAAAAATAAAAAAATATTTCTGCTCTGTTTTCTTTAGATTTTTAAGTCTTTCTGAGCCTCATCTCCTTCAGGGTATTTTCAGTTATTTGCAGCTATGATGGATAGGGGTTGTTCATTTCCTTTCATAAATTTGAGACTTTTGCCCCATCTTAGGACTCCAGAAACTGGGGTCTTCAGCAAAAAGACAGGCACAAAAGACAAGTAAGAATTGGCAGTATGGCCAAGTGCTGAGTATCGAATACTTGTCAAGCACCTCTGGCATATCTTTGCTTGGTTCTAGGACCTGAATGCAACACAAACACTTGTCTGTGGCTCAGGATTTGGAGGCTTTAGAAAGCACAGGCTGGTAGGTGTCAGGTTGGTGCACAGAGGTGGTGGATGAGAATGGATCTTCTTCTGTGTTATAGCCAAAAATGGTTTGTGACAAAATATAGCAGTCACTACTGCCCAGCTGGCAGGGGCTGCTGACTGCTGCTGTCTCAAAGTGCAGACAGGTCTCCTTTTGCCTTTCTCTGCTCACTGGGAAGTTGGAGATCTGGCTCAAGCTCTGCCAGCAATTTTGTGCGAGGGCTGGCCAAGACCAGCTCCAGCCCTGCTTGCTCTCATCCTGCAACTTGGGACACGCTGGAGCAGGCAGATCTGAGAGTTAGGAGGGGTGTGAAGAAGCCCTGGGAAAGAGCAAGCAGGAGGCCTGTGGTGTGTTTGCTGCAGTGTGTGTGTGTGTGTGAGTCACGGAGCTGGCGGTGGTCCTGCTGTCACCTCGCAGGGAGCAGCACTAAGTGTGCAAGAGCCCCACGCTAATTTGCTGGAAATAGCTGCAAGCCAGGCTCTTAAGATGCTCACAAGAGATTGCAGCTGCTCTGTCTATTGATTCTTTTTCTCCCCACTTCAACTTCCCAGCGTTGAGAAGCCAGTAAACCTGCAGAAGAGCGTGGGCACAGCCCCCAGTGTGTGCCTGTCTGTCCCAGCCCTCGCCTGCATGGTGGGAGTGCCTGTGACCTCGCGGGGTGCACACGGGTGGCCACAGGGCACTCATTGGGGCTGGGGGTGGACACGGACATTTTGAGCAACAGAGGAGGGGTGAACAGTGACTTCCCCTGCTACCTGGAGGCTGCTGGCATGCCGGGCAGCTGAGGGGCTGGCTCTCCACCATTGCTCACCAACTCTGCCCTGAGCAGTCAGGGGCCAAGGTGCTTCCCACCTGAGCTGAGGCAAGTCTCTAGTGGTTGTGGCATGCCCCTGCTATTCTCCGCTGCAGGGGGCAAAATACCAGTTGAGTGCCTTGCAATGGTGCCAGCTCATAATTGCATTTTTTGTTTCTGTTTTTAATCGGTTTTATGCTCTCATTAAAGCTCCAGCTTCTGGAGCCAGTAGATGATGCTCTGAGAATCTCAGCTTTGTTTCTGAGCAAGGGAGAGAAGTCTAGAAAGGCACTCTAGCAACATGTGGCTTGGAGGCAAAAGTAGCAATGAACCCCGTGTTCCTTCCACATTTCCATTGCCCAAGTCCACAGAGGAGCTCCTGTTACAGATTTTGAACACAAAGGTTGGCAGAGCAGCCTCTGAGCGAGCCAGCATGTTTGGAAGAGCAGGAAGAGTACTTCAGCTTGCAGGGCACACAGGGCTTGCACAACAGCCGTGGTTCCAGGTTAGCTTAGGGGAGCAGAAGGGTAAGTGAGAGGCTGCTGTCACTAAAGCCATTCGTGTGGGGACTGCAGCTGTGGTTTGGGGGCTCGCTGGAGCAGGGCTGTTCATGTGCTCAGCATCTCAAGCAGGCAAGAGAACCAGCCATCTCCCAGCATTCATCCTTCATGCAATCAAGCGATTGCTCTTTAGCAACATGGGCTCCCCTGAAGCTCAATTCCTGCATTTCCTCCCTGCCTTAAGCACTCTTTGCTTCACTTGTTTCCACATTTGTTTCTTCAGTTACACAAACTCTGATCTCAGGCCTCCGAGCTGAAATACTCTGGGCTTTCAAAAGCATGACTCTGAATTGCAGAGTCTCTGGCTCCTCTCTGCTGTGTGACCAGCTCATCTTACCTTTGGTAGAGTGAGCAACAAATTCAGGAAGCTAGTGAGTGTTGGTTCAATGCTTAAAAGCCCTGCGTGTCTTCTGAATTGCCACAGTTTTGCTTTAAACCCAGATCTCTCTCCATTGGATTCAATCAACAGTTATTCCTCAGGTGATCTGCAAGCTTTGTGGTCATGTGAGGGCTCCATTTGCCACTTCATTCACTTCTTTGGGTTCCCCTCCTATTTTGCAGATGTGTGCCTGTCTTCAGGACCTTTTTCATCCCCACTACCCTGACTTCCCCAAAGGAGAGGATTTCCTCCTGTGGTTTGTAAACTATCCCTCCACCCAGCCTCCTGGCAGCAAGTGATCTTCCCCTCACACTGCCTGACTGCTGGGGCTGGGCAGAGGTATCCTAGGAGCCACCCCTTTCCTTTTAACTGGTGTGCAACAGCAAAATGGGTATGGAGATTCAGAGTTCTCCATCCACCTCCCTGTTTTGCAGACTCCTGACTGAATAGGGGTTTGGGGGGGAACAGGAATGTGAAAGGACACCCTGAATCCTGCCCTGGAGCATCAGTGAACCTGTGCCATAGGGAGTGCTGTCCAGGGGTTACGTTCCACTACCTGGAAACCAATTCTGGAGCTTGAAATGGGCTTGCTGGTGCGTTGCCTCTGGAAATGTTTTTCCTGAGCCAGCAAGGGAGGTATCCCAGCAGCATCTCCCATGAGAGCCTCTGAGGAGAGTTTGCAGGGTAGGGAGTGTTCTAGAGTACGTCTGCTGATGACAAACACGCGTTGGTGCCATCCATTAAGGTTTCTTTATTTTTTTAGCTGACAGCTAAGGTGTGGGTGTGACAATAGCTATTTAAATGCAGCTTCAGAAGGGTTTGTAGGAGATACCCAACATCCCCTGAGAGCTGATTGCTGTCGCTTGGCACAGTGCTGTGGTGTGTGGTGGCAGCGGTACGAACACGTTGCTTGCGGTAGCTGCTTTGCTATTTCTGTAAACTCAAAGGATACTTGCTTTTGTGCCTCTGATGCTCCCTTGTCCCAGATGTTTTATGCATTGCCAGATGTTCACAACTCTCTGTGTTAAAGCACACTCAATCTAAGGCTGCATCAAGTGCACCTACTAACCACTCTGGACCAGTTCTTCCCTTGCCCATAACTCAGCTGACACACGGACAGTTTGATGGATCTCGGTACTAGCAGTGGAGTCGTGCTGTAACCTCCCACCTATTCTACAGCACATTGCTCACAGCAGAGGAGCTGTATCTTCAATCTCTGAGGAGTCACGCTGACAAAACGGGAATAAAATCTCTTTGAGTAAGAAGCCAGTTTTGGCTTCCAAATGTCTGCTGTTTTGATCCATTTTAAATGTATTTCAGAAATTTATACACTCAATTAAAACATGCAAATACCACTTTACAAGAACACTGTTGTGTTTTTTTTTCTTAGTGCTTTCTTCCCCTGCTGCATCTCCAGGCAGACTTTCCATTTATTGCCCTGAAAAAGCTCCAAGTCCTAGTCCTGCTCTTCAAATACATAGCATGGATGTATGTGCATTCCCTTTGCATTTAATTTTGAATGCTACTAGATTATTTTTGTTGTATTCAATCTGTTTGGAGGATGAAAATAAATAAGGGTGGCTGATTAGTTAGGGATTGTTTTCACCTTCACCTTTAGTCCAAATCACCAGAGGGCTCTGTCCCTAAACTGAAGCACATGCTTCTGATGAACACAGGATCTGCTCCTCTCCCTGTGTGCAAATGTGTGCTGGCTGTCACTCTGCTTCCTTCTCAATGAAGAAATAGAAAACCTAAATTTTGAACTAAATTTATCTGATGCATTTAGAGCACTGCTGTTTTCCTAACTTATTAAAATGCATTAGCAATAAATTCTTAACAATGCTCCTACAAACAGCAATTGTTCTGCTTTGAAGCCATGATGCACACTGCCTGCTCAGTTGTGCTGCTGTGTAAAGTGGCATCAGTGCTCAAAGAGAAATGACACAAAAGGAGCCCTGTACAGATGGCTTGGACAAAATGATGGCCTTTCCCTTCAGTTGCACAAGCTGGAAATCTGGCATTAAATAGGATTTGTAGGCAGGTTTGGTGTCTGTCTTCTGGTTTATCCCCTCTTAAACTTGCGTTTTGCTCCCATCCCGTACATTGTATGCTAACAGAAGAATTCTGACATACACCAGATAAAAACTATGTAGCAAATCTGGCTTGGAAGAAGAGAGCCTGGTACTGGAGGTCTCTTTAGTAATTGTCTCAGAGCTGGCTTCCTCTTCACGGTAAACCCTAGGAGGTGGTGGATAAGAGGTTCGTATGGCTGCGTGTGGCTTCTTCTCGTGCCCATGCTGCAGTGTGAAAACTTACAGCCTTTTGTTTTAAACGGTTCTTTTTCTCTCTGCTCAGCAATCCCGCAGGCCTGCTAAACTCTGCATTGGTGCATTCGTGCCATCTGCTGTCAGAAGAGATGATTGCAGGTACCTCTTTTGCGGGAGTTTTTCCACAGCTTCTGTGGGGATCTTCTACACAGAAGGACAATGAATGTGCCGCTGGCAAGGGGGAATGTTGCCTGTCTTCTTGTTTAGGTGAATGGGGAACTGGCAGCAAAGTCTGAAATAAGATTTGAAGCTCAGTATTATGATCTAAAGATCCAGCAGCAAAGCTGGAAGATAAGCTTGTGCTAGTGTCCTGAGCCTGTGCGAGTGAAAGGCTGCTCTAGTGGCATTATGATTTTGTAAGCCAGCCTTCTGGGAAGGGGTAAAATGGTGCTGCCTCCTCAAACCCCAAATTCTGTGGAATATTTCCTGTGTAATTTCTGAGTATTCAGACTATAATTTGGGACAGGGAGTTGTGGTTTAGCAAGCAATTCTGTTTTACAGGGTCCTCCTGTATATAGGCAGAGAACACCAATGATGCGTGGAGCACAGGTGAATGTCTTTTTGGGCACTGACATACTTCTGCCCTGCTCTGGGCTGTGCCTGTGGTTAAGGGCTGGCTGATGTCTAAGCTTAGCTTGGCAGTGCCCCAGACCCTGGTCAGCACAACACCCTCTATCCCTGGTGGGGAAGCAAATCTGAAATGTCTCTGTGTGATGGCAGCCCTCCTCCTGGTGGGCTCTTCTGTGAGCCAGGGAGAGCCAGGGCAGCATGTATGTGGGTAGAAGAGCTCGATGGAGCCTCAGGTCTGGGTCTAACCAGTCATGCAAGGTAGGTGAACATGGGTACAAGTAGAACAAACCCCCCTCAAAAGGCAGTGCAGCTCAGTATGTGACTTGTGCTTTGCTGCTCATTGACTTCAGCTACAAGTCAGTCTTTGGCTGCCTCTGCCTCTGCCAGCCCCTTCCCCAAGTGCAGCCAGGAACAAATAAGTAGGATGGTGCTCAGATGTCTTCTGGGCATGAGCTCTACATCAGTGTTGTCTGACTTCAGGGATGGGCATCCTTGTTAAAGAGCCAGCTCATGCCCTCATACTCCTGTTTCTGCCTCGTATAATTAATTCTATAGACTGTGTTAGGAAATTTAGGAGGTCTGTAATCTTCTTTGTTGGAGCATTAATCACAGAGTGAGGGCCAGCTGCCAGTGAGGACGGTGTTAGTCGTTGCCTTCTGTGTAGCAGAACTACTCAGACCACATGCACTCCTGTTGTGCTGGGAAGTGTTTGCATGCAAGCCCAGCAGGAGATGAGCATCCACAGGGAATTTTACAGTGTTTTCACAGGTACCTCTGTAAAGTATAGGTGAGATTTCTAATTACTGAATTCATGTGAAGGGTCTCTATTCTCCATGTACCTGCCACTTCTAAGTCTAACTTCTTTATCACCACCTGTGAATAAAGCTTTTTAGCATTTTTCATTACTGCTACAGATATATTAGGGAATTTGTTGGACTAAAGTTCAGGATTGTGCACAGTGTAAGACAATAAAGAAGGCGGTTTAATTTTTGAGAGAAATTTCAAATGCAACAGACCTGCTAGGATTATATATACCAAGATACTATGGTTTTCCTTAAAGTTTATTACTGGAGTGATGTGAGGTTCTCTATTAAATAAAGCAGAGTGTAAACAGAGCATTTCTAGTTCTTACATTTTCAGGGGAAAGCTAAGTGAGCTAATTGAACTTCCTGTGTTACGGGGTTTGAATTTTCAGAGGTAGCTGCTTTTCCGGTGTCCTTGCAAAAATGCCTGGAAAAAAACCAAACCAAACAAAACAAACAAACAAACAAAAAAAAAAGGCTTGAAGATACTGCTATGATTTCATGGCCTTTCTCTTACTTCATGGATGTTTGGATTTGGGACACTGCCTCGCTAGACTTGGGTCCTGCTCCCCTGAGATTTTCAGAGTAACCAGGGTGAAGCAGCCCTGGTAAGAAATGAGATTTGATGAATGAGCTTTGATTGTCATCAGCTTTCCATTACAAGAGGACTCTGAGATCCTACTCTATCCTTTGTATAAGGTCTTTTGCATAAGTTTTGGACAGTTCTATGGACCCAAATCTCACTTCTGTCCGTATTTCACTAGATTTTGAGATGATCAAGGACTTTGGGTCTAGGCTATTGGAGAGAATGGCTTCCTGGAACATATAGTGGGAATCTTTTATTTTATCAGCAACAATTTTTCTTTCTCTTCTCTTCTTCATCTCACAGTGTTACTATCATCCTGATGAACTGAGAGATCACCAGGCCTTCTCTAAATAAATGTGTGTGTGAGGCTGTGTTTTGTGCCAGGTAAGCATGGCAAAAGGGGTTTGCTTTCTCCTGCGGGAGCAGAGCAGGCAAATGGAATGAGAGTCCTGTGCAAAGGGCCATGAGTGCTTCACCCTGGGACTGTTACTAACATTTCAAGTCATGTTCCTGATAACAGAGAACTGCTTGGAAAACACAGCCCTCATCTCGCTGCAAGTGCTTGCAGGGCATCAGCTAGCTGTGAGCACTGCCAGCCCCTGCCTCAGAGCTCCACCAGCTCCTGCTGCCCACCAGCCACGGGCAGGAGGGCAGCTGCAGTGCCTGGGTCTTGCAGAGCCACCTGGCTCCATGACTCCATCCTGTGGCTCTCCTAAGATCACAGTGCATTTCACCTTCAGAGTCCTGTGCCAGAGTGACAGTGGCATTTTGCTGCACACCTGCATGCAGGGCAGTCCGGGTTTACTCTGCTGTAGCAGTGGGTTGCTTTTCTCTTTCTTTTTCGCTCCAGTTGTTCCAGCTCCTGTGCTTCCTGGTCGCTGCCAGTGCTGCAGGGATAAGAGATCCTTGACAGCTGCTGGGGCCACAAGCTTGGTGCTTGATGGAGATTGAATCTGCAGAGTGCTTCCTGCTACGCACTTCAGCAGATGACAACGCTCAGCTGCACACAAAATCTGGGAATTTAGGAGCTGACAGCACCTCTTAGAAACTTCTGATGTCTTTTGTGCACTGTCAGATCTGACCTCTGCAAGATAAAGCTGAGGTAGGGGGGTAGGAGCAATGGAACATGGACAGGCAGGTTTGAAGAGCTGAGGTTTCCCTCTGTCTGTCTTCCATGGAAAGGGAGAAGGAATGCCCTTCAAATTTCTGCCAAGTGTTCCCATTCACTTCAGGGGAGCTGCTCTGTTTTCTGCTAGCAGAACATCTGGTCTGTAACTTCTTCTCCCAACGATGTAGATGAAGAGGAATTGTGCACCAATGCCAAAGCCAACCAGCACTTTTCATACAGCTCGTGCTGTACGTCAGGGCTTAACAAATACATTTCATATAGGTGACTTGATCTGGCTTCACATAGCAATGTCCTTTTTGTTGGGTGGGAGATTGGTTAGTACTGCAGGAGAGCTTGCTTTTGCATTCTTGAACTGTGGCACAGTTGCATTGTTTAACCCTTTTTGACCTCAGCACTTTCTGACCAAGGATCTGCATTCCCTGCCTCATTTTGCTAGTTCAATCCACACTCAACTGCAAGGACAGTGAAAAGTGATATTGTGGTTCTGGCATGGGGCATCTCAGCCTTCTTTAGCCTATCTATCTTGGCTTCCCCCAGTGCTGGGATATAGGATCTGACAAAGGGGCCAGGCCAGGGCCGTATGGATGGTGTCCAATGAATTCTGGGGTCTGGAGAGAGGATTCACTTTGTATTGTCTTCTTCACCATATGCCTCAGGCTTCTGAAGACACCTGCTTTCCTTCTGCACTCAGAGAACGAATTCCCTCTGTGTCCAGCACTCTTTGGAGGATTGACTGGCTTCCTGGAATCATCTTCCATTCCATTCCCCCTTTTCCTGACCTGTCCAATGGTATAAGCTGAGTAGATTTAGTCAATGGTAGATGAAGAGAATGAAAGTGATTGAAGGTCTGACCATGTCATTGACCCCAAGAGGCAAGCTCGATGGATTTTAAGGGAAAATTGAGAACATGAGATTGAATTACAGCTGTGACTATCCATCAACCCTATGATGGCTCTTTGTTGGCATGTATACTCCACGTGTGAGTTTTAGCTTTGCTGGTTGATTTAGTGAAGGGTTTTGAGTCAAGGACAAATCTCCTGCTGCTGTGTAGTGAGGTAGAGCTGTTATCATAGAATAGACAGGCACTGAGGATGGGCAGTGTTGGTTCAGGCCCAGTTCATAAGCAAAAGTGCTGTGATGTGCTCTGGCTGTGACTTACCTTTGTAGAAAACACCCATGCTACAGGAACAGGAAACAAGCTGGTAGTTAAGAAACTGGGGGGGTGAATTTCCAGCATATTGAATAATCGTAAGCAGGAGGCTTGGCAGAACAGCTCAAAAAGTGCATTTATGGTGGAGTCACTTGTGTTATTTACAGGATGTCAGGGTGTGGTGCCTTTCCTCTGGGCATAGCCTTTGGGCTGGCACCTGGACATGGTGGTGTGGCAACTCAGCCCTTTCAGGACAGGCAGACAGACACCAGATAGTAACAGAGAGCCCAAAACCATCCCAGAAGAGCCCAAAGCGCTTTGGCAACCTTGGAGTAAAGTTCTGCCCAATATGTATGCATGCCTCCCTGGCAGACTTGGATGGAGAGGAGAATGTGTTCCCAGGTCTGGAAGGGAACAGCTTTGCTCATCGCTGGAGAGCTGCCACGTGTCTTCTGCGAGAGGCACCTGGTGCTGACTAGTCAGATTGGGAAGAGATCTTGAGGGAGGCTGGGGACTTTTCCTCCTGTGCAGCCTCCGAAACCTTCCTCTATCCTACTTCCACTGTTCTTTTCCAGCGTCATCAATGTCCTTTGTAAAGTGATGGGATTGGTGTTTGCTTCCTTGAGATAAATATCCTGAAGGTGAAATGAAATTTTTGGAGATGACAACTCCATTACATTGAGCAAACCAGCAGTGGAGTGGCGCTAATTTACCAAGCAAAGGTTCTGAGGTATTTACCAGAGGACTGTAAAGACCTCCCCACAGAAGTCACCTTTTCATGTGAGATGCAATGTTGATCACTTCATTTGACATAAAGCATAGCAATGTTATGGCCCACGTAAGCGCTGAGGACAGTTGGTTAGACGAAGTTTAAATAAGTTGTCCTTTTCAATGTGGAAGACATGACTGACTAAGCCATGTAAAATCTTGAGTGAACTGTGGAATGTGCCACGGATAGGTGAGTTTCTTCATTTCCTAGCAAGCCAGCAAAGGGAAGTCTTCTTTGACAAAACATGTACTTTGTGAAACACAGTACTACAAGGCACTGACTATACCAAAAATATAAATTATTTAGAAAGCAATGAGGGACGTTCCCAGCAGATAATTCCATCAGTCATATTAAAGACAAAGCTACAAATAATGCCACTGGTTTGGGAATTCCCAAAGCCAGAGAGGGTGTGAAGGCTGCAGAGGGAAAGTTACAGTCACAGTGAAGGGGTTAGAAAACCAGGGGCAGAACAGCCTTTCCTGCAAGGAGCTGCAGGTTTGCACTCAAGAAGCTCAACCTGTTTTGTGCCCACTGTTGTTTTGTGCCCACCCATTGGGAGTGAGTCTCCCCCAGTGTAAAATCTTGCTGCATACTTTGAAGTGCTCCATAAAGGGTATGAGCAGAAATGGCCCACCTAGACCCTGTGTAGCCCTTGCAAAATGTGTACTCTCAGTCCCAATGGGTGGAACTGATAAAAACAATCTGTGCCCTGGAAGGTTTTATCTCTGGGATTGCAGTTCCAGGATAAATAGCATCTTATGCCATTTCCAAAGGGAATTTTGTGTTGCACGCAGTTACAAATATGGACACCGTATGGACACAGTATACAGTGCTAAGCAGGGTGTAGCAGCAAGCTCTTGCTCTAAGTACCCTTTCTGTCCCTTCTTCCTTCTGTTCAGCTTGTCAGCTCCTCTCAGACTTCATTACCCTTATTCTTCAGCCCCTAAAGCACCTTTTTAACTTGCACTTCATATTCTTTGTAGGCTTTTCACTTCCAGACTTTCTTATCTTAGTTTCGCTAATATGACTCTGGAGAAAGTCCATGGGATGAGCGAACTGGCAGGCTGGAAACCCAACATGTTTGGAGGGTGACTCTTAAACTCTACCCAAAGCAGAGATGCACAGCTATGCAGGGGCTCCCTCTGAAATGCTGGTTCCAGCTTTGGAAGCAGTCCAGCCCTGCTATTGTGGTCTCTGAGACTTGAGTATTTTAGCCAAGCAGGTCACTGCAGTAACACTGCTGCTGGTTTGGGTGCTGGGGTGGCTTTGGGTGTTGGTGGTTTGGTGGTGTTGGTGACAGCACTGCCCGTTGCTGTGCAGGCACACCCGTTACATCTGGGTTTTTTCTACTCTTTTTTTTTTTTTTTTTTCCCCTTGCCCCATGAAATACCCCTCTCCATTTGGTACACAGGATTTCAGCAAGTTGGGTGGCTTCCACTAGGGCACATGAGAACTGGGAAAAAACTGGGACACTACTTTTAAGATTATTTTTAAAGAGGACTTGGAGGAAGAAGCTGATTTCTTTTATGAGGGGGTGCTGGCTCCCTGCGGTGTGTTCTGTCACCATGTCACAAGATTTCTAAAAGAAGTGGGATCAGTAGGACACTGGTGTATCAGTCTGCAAAGAGCAGCTCCCTCTGCTTGCCTCCCAGATTTGACTAAACTGGTCCTGGTTCAGTCTCTCCACTCCCCTCCCACCCCCTGCCTGTTTCCACCAACAGTCCTCCCAAAGTATGCTTTGTAACTAAATACTCCTAAAGAGCTGACTCTTTCAGTTCTTCTGCATATCTGCGTAACAAGAACTTGTGCTGTTCATAAATAGATTTGCAGTCACCAAGGGAAACAGAAGAAGCAGTGCAACCCAGCTGCATCAGAGCTGGCCTCCCACCCTGTCTTAAAGAAGCCCCTGAAATTCAACACACCTCCCTTAGGCACAGCAAGGAGACCTCTGTGGGGATCTTCCCTTTGAACAACGTTCCTTTTCTGCAGCATCTGCTGTCTGCAGCAGAACTGTGAGGGAGCCACAGAATGTCTGTCTAGTGTCTTTACAAAAAATGACAAAAGCTTTTTGGTTTTCTGACTAGCCTGAGGTTTCATGTATTTCTTACAGCAGTCAAGGGTAAGAATTGCCTGGCCAAAGTGAAGGGTCCTGAGATTTATCATGAGCTTACAAATTGGTTCTCTGCTAATAAAACGTAATGTATGGCTAGTGCCGTCTGAACAATTCCAAGCACTTTCTGGGCATCCGGGAGGTTAAACTCCCTTAGCTTTTGGGGCTTACAGGGGGTTAATGATTTTAGAGAGAAGGAAAAAAGGCATGTCCAGGGTTATGCACCAAACTGGGTAAACGTGGAAGGAAGAATCAAGAGCTTTGCCTATGCTGGGTCCTGTAGGAAGGATTAAGCAGTAGGAGGGAGGTGAGGACCCTCCCTATAGAAAAGATCACATATAAGGAAGATCCCTTCTGTGTATCTTCTCCCTAGGCTGCCAGGGAGCATGAGGTGGGCATACACCTAGCGTAGTGGGTTTTGGCCACCCTGGTGAGATGGATGGCCACTACCTCTGCTTTTGACAGCAGGTCTGTCAGCTCCTGCAAACTTGGGTAGGCCCAGCTTGTCTTAGATCCTGGGCTCAGGCATTGCATCCTCTCGAGGCATGCGGTGCCACAGGGCAAGCTGCCCTCTGAGGGCTCTGTGCTTCCTCTTGCTGAACTTGCTGAACCTATGAGGACAAATCAGATCTGTTGAATCAAAAGCAATTCCCAGCATTTCTGATCTCCTCAGGGACATGATTTCTTCCTGGAACTCCCCCGGAGAGCTTCCATTCCTGGGAGTTCACATGCCCAGGGACTCGCATGGGTCTAGGGAGGGATTTAAACATACAGCCTATTGATGTCAGTGGGGATTTCATTATTTCTTTTATCAGGGGTATGTACCTATGTTTATTCCCAGGTGCTGGGTGTGCAATAGCAGCAGCATAATGCTCGCTTTCTTTCAATATGATTACTACAAAATGTTGCTTAAGACAATAGCCAGGTCTGGGTGCAAGTAACCGGAGACTTCTGCTAGAGCTAATGGTTTGGAGAGGGCACACTTCAAATGCAAGGTCAGGTGATGAGCAGTGCCAGAACACCACATCATTGCTATTGATTGAGGAAATGAGCATCCAAATCTCTTGTTTTGTGGAGATTAAGTTACCTGCAAAGTGAGAAGGAACAGAGGAAAGATGGTATCAATGAGAATGCCAGCTCAGGTGTTGGATTTCTTTAGCAAAAGAATCTCAATTTTAATTCTGTAGGCTTGCTCCTGGTCTGTGAGGGAGAGAGAGGAGCTGGGAGAAGGACACTTCTAATTCTGTCCAGTTCCCATTTTCCTCACTTCTCTTCATGTGCATGTGCTGAAGCGTGTAAAGCGTCCCAGTGTACCAGTTCTGATCCTTCAAAGACAGTGCTCTGTCCCTAGGCTGAACCCACCGTGCCTTGGGTCTTTGAGCAGGGTTGAAGAGGGTACTCTGGCATCTTCTGGACTCCAGTGTGGGGCTGAAGGGCAGATACAAAGCATGTGTGTTCTGTGCTGCTGCAGCTGTTTTTAACAGCAGATGTTACAAAGACTTATGCCTCTTCTCAAGTGAGAGTAGACGGCCAAGTCAAGAAGTGAGCAGAGAAGCTCGGTAGTGAGGAGCAGCAGCCAGCATCACCTTTACTTGCT
>NW_008600871.1:41332-46034 GCF_000691845.1 Merops nubicus
CGGTGGGCTGCAGCCAGCCCCTAGCCTGGGGTCTCCTCCTTCTGGAGAGAAGGGGCAAGCTCCTGGCTGTATACCCCACAGGTAAGTTTGTGTGCGTTGTTTACACATGTCTGGGGATCATCATGCCCCTAAAGGTCTTTGGCAGCCTGGCTGTGGCATTTTTATGATTTAATAGCCTCTTGCTTGCCTCCTGTGCTAGTGATGTGTAGAATACATTTGTGATCTTAAGATGATCTGTGAGGGACGTTAGCTTTCTGAGCCAGCTTGCACACCCTTCCTGGCTCAGGAATTCTGCGAGGACTGGGTTGTTATTGTAGCTCATGGTTCTAGCAGCTTGCATGGAGCCTTGCAGGCACTGCAGGAGGAGTGGGTGATGCAAAGGTCAAGGAAAAAAAGTAGTCAAGGCTGTGCACTGTGTGGATTGTCTCTTCCCCACCAGGCTGATAAAGGTGAGCAAGGCTATTGCACATGCTTAGGTCTAAGTAGGAGAACAGGAGCAGTGGAGAGCTAGTGCCTGGGGCTGGTTTGGCTGCCAGAAGAGCTCCCATGACACGCTTCTGCTGCATGCAAGGTTCTGCAGATCTTCTTTGGTGGAGCCTTCCTGAGCACCCCACTGCTCTTTTGACATCTCTCTAGCTCCCATGCAGCAGAAGTATCCCTTAATTCAGTGACTGCCCCATTCAATTTGATGAGACCAGGTTAAACTAACAGAACAGCATTTTTTTTTTGCTGACATTTCCTTTTGGTGGTAATGGTTGTGTATCTAAGGCATCAGGAAGGAAGGCTTCAAGAAGGAACCCAAAATTAGGAAATGCTTATGTTAGAAATTATGTAATTTTTTTCTTGTGGTCAATTTCTTCAAAGACAAGTCTGTGTTCCTCCTTGTTTACACAAAGCTGGTTGTGAAATAGCAGATCCCAGCATGCACTGCAATTGTCGTGAAATCAGTGTCTGTGAACTTCTGTAATAGATGGAGAGCATCTTTGCATTGCATTTCTTTTATGGGAAAAAATGTCTCTGTGTCATGTGCATCAGAGTCCCAGTTCATTCAAGGATGTATCCCAAATGTAGGTGTTACATAAAAGTAAAATCTCTTCTCTGTCTTTATTCTCCTTGTGTCACAGGGCTTGGAGTAGAAATAATCCTATTTTCCTGCTACTGAAGAAAAAACAATGGAATGAAATTCTGCCTGTAGAACTCATTTGCTCACGTGTGCTACTCTGAACTCTTTAGCAAACTAATCAGCAAGCTTGGCCTGCAGTTGCTGCTTCTAATTCTCACATTCCCTGCTTTTCTCATGCTTGTAAGCATACTTACCTGTGATGATGCCATGTTTTATAGCTTGGGGAAGTCTTAAACTAGTTAGTCAGTTAGGAAAACAGAACACCTTTAAGGTGCTTTAGACAGAAGTGATAACGGAGCACCCATCTTCTATTTAGCAAAATACCAGCTTTGCCAAACAAACTTTTCAACTAAACGTGTCATACAAGATAGGACTGCAAACTATGGGTTTTGCCTGGCAGCGGTAGGAGACTCCTGAAATATCAGTGAACCTACTTAGATGCTATGAGAGCTGGTCCTTCAGCTAAAATATTTTTTTTCCTCTTTGATCCTGCAAGTTCTGGGTTCAGTCTTTACAGACAACTCCACAGGGCTTCTACAAATTTGATGAGGTTATCTGTAACCATGATTCCGTTCTCCTCCCAAATGCTCCTGATACTGAGAAGGAAAGAATTCAAATGGCCTACTGGTGCTGTTATCTTAAGTACTTGGGTCAAGTACCAATCCTGATATTTTTCTTCTTTCTATTTGCACTTACATGCTTGCTGGGCTGGAGTTCCTGCTTCTGTTGTACACACACATCATCCTCTTAGCTTGCACTTGGGCTGTTGAAATTTGGGATAAAAGCTTTTTGCCAGGTTAGTGTATGCCATGAAGTGTTGGCTAGTGGGATTCCTTGAAATCCCTCTCCATTTCAAATAGATTTATGAATAAGGGGGGGGCAGTTTGAATACATTGCAAACCTCAAAAGCCTTAGTGAAACCTGGATTTGGCCATCTCAACTATTTATAGAACACTCTATACCTATTCTAAATATATTTTCCTCAAGGGGACCTCATCTCAACCCCCTGCTCCACAGCTTAAATTGGATCAGCAATGCTGCTGGGATTGTTTAGCAAAACTTGCTTCTCCAGCTCTGTGGCAGAGCTGCAGATGTTGTTGGTCCAGGCCTTGAATGGGAAATTCTGTGCCTGGCAGAGCTCAAGGGTTTGGATTTAAACTCTGCAGCCAGCCATGTCAAGAGATATCGATGATATATTGGATCATTTCCTGCAGCCATTGCCTGGTTGTTTTTTAACACTCCTCCCCTGCTGATAGGTCTAGAGTTCTGGAGGGGGAAAACCAGGTGACTTATTGGCAGCGTACGGCACCCTTCCCTTTCAGGAGTCTTCAGCCTCGAAAACTGAGCTGAACAATGAGCATACAAACATTTTCCTTCTAGAGGAAGTGTAAAGAGTGTTCTGTGGGCAGAAAGCACTTCCTATTGCAAGGGTGCTTGAAACCGATGTTCCCTTTTTCTTCTTCTGCTGTGGGGAAGAGAATTGTCTCTTCTGTGGGAATAGCTACGTGACAGTGCTCGGAGAAGTGTGCTTCTGACTCTGTCGAACGGTTCTTCCTGAAATGTTTCCTACCCACAAGGAGCAGAAGCTTCCTCTCTGCTGGTGGCGTTTTGTAACACCTCTGGCAGCAGAGCCAGCTGTGCAGGCTTTTTCCCATTCAAGCTTTGCTTTGTGTTAGTGGAGGCAGAAGAGCTGTATGATGGTGTAGAACTAACATTGCAGGAGTGGCTCCTGCTCTCCTCTGGCTTTGGACCTTGATCATTCGTGTTCATTGCTGTTTTCCAGGCAGATGATGAATATGGGGCATTTAGAAAGCAAGACTTGAGTCCACTTGCTGTTGATTGAATGGGATCAGACTGTCAACTCCCTTGATGTAAAGACAGAGGATCTCTTTGGGTCAAGGAGAGCAACTCATCCCACAGCAGGTTCTGTAGTGGACAATCTGCCTGTTAGAAAAATCATGTGATTTTGTTTTTGAGTGAAAGGCTCTGGCTGTACCTACCTCAGGATACAAGTTTTGGTGCAAAGGGCACACTGCAGAACCTTATAGGACAACTGTCATCTTTGAGGTTTAAAAATATTTAGAAAAATACATCCTTTATTGAATTCTATAGGTTTGAACAGTTTCTTCTGTACAGTGGTTACATTCTGTCTGCCTCTCCCAGGAATGTCTGCAGAGCTGTGTGGCAGTTGATGCAGATCACAGTCCTGAGTGGAAAATTTTGGGTCAGTATAGAGGCAGGATGGGCCATCAGGACCCTACATATCCTGAATAGCTGTGCTGCCCCACAAGAAGGGTCAGGACTGGCTTGTATACCTGGAAAAAAAGCAACTGCTCCCTGTTCCTATGATGTGATTGACTCAGAATCCACTTCATGGATCTTGGACTCAACAACTAGGGTGTAAAACACCAGGGCTGTTTGCACTGGTTCAATGACAGGATTTGCAAGGAAAGTGTCAGTAGCATCTCCAGAAGTCACGTCACTTTAGGTGCCCATTAGAAATCCCCTTCGGGGTACAGCAGAGGAGTGGCTGCCACTTACTTGGCCGCAGGGATAGAGAAGCCTGTGCAAGGCTTTGCCACTCCAGGAGCAGGGTAACATTGCTCACTGTGTATTTAAGCCTCAGAAAATGCTTTTGAGGTTGACAGAAGCTTTTCTTGTTTATTACCCTTTAAGGATAAATGGAGCAGCATGTGGCAAAATCACAGAATAGGATTAGCTCAGGACTTAGCAGGAATTGTTTCTTAGCACTCCTCCAGAGCTATTTCCTTCTCTTGCAGCCTCTGGAGCTGCATGAAATGGAAAAGGTTATGGCCTTGCCTACCCAGTGGGAAAATCATCCCAGCTCAGTGCAGCAAAATGGACTGAGTCCAGTGCTTTTAGAAGCAGTAAAACAGGTAAAGTGTATTTAAGAAGGAATTTTGCATGGGGGATCTCACAGTTACCCTGCATCTTGCTTCAAGATGCATTCCCCTTCACACGTAGGCCCCTTCCTACAGTCTTCCTGGCTCTTCCAAGGAATCAGGGTCAGCATAGCTTTAGATTTTGCTCCGGTCATGGCTTACCTGCATGCATGCAGACAGCTTTTCCTTGGCCCCTGTCCTAGTGTGCAGGAAGGGACAGGGGAGTCTCTCCAAAAGCAGTGCAGAGCCACTCAGCACCTTGGGGTGCTGCTGCTGCACTCTGCTAGGGAGGCCCATTCAGTTCAGATGGAGTCTGTGATCCCATGGGGGTGCATTAACTCGGGGAAGGCTCTGCAGTACCTGGGACCGTGCCAGGATGGGTGCGCAGACTCTAATGGTGGTGGAGTCATCATCCCTGGAGGTGTTCAAAAAACGAGTAGATGTAGCACTTGAGGCAATGGTCGAGTGGTTAGGGAAATGTTGGGAGGATTGTTGGACTTGATGATCCTAGAGGTCCTTTCCAACCATAGTGATTCTGTGATTTGTGTTAGTGCTTCAGTGAAAAAACACTCTTAATGTGTATGTCCCATTCCTGGGCTGAGAGTGTGATTGGCAGCTTTCTGGCTCACTCCCTCATGCCTCTGGCTAGTTATTTCCGCTGATGGCTCTCCAACGA
>NW_008600871.1:46065-51809 GCF_000691845.1 Merops nubicus
TGTCTCTCTAAGACTGGCTTCCTCATAATGAGAGGTCTCCATTTGACCACTCTTGATAGAATCAAAAGAAGCTATAGTGCCTTTCAGAACCTGAAGTAATGTGTGCCAACAAAAAAACTAGTACATTTATGCTTGTGAGAAATAATGATATATCCCTTTTGCAGTGCTAAGAGATTCAGCATCTCCATTCAGAGTCACTGGTCTTAGATCCCTCTTGCTGTAGATGTGTTGTCTGAACTGAGGCTGGGAAGAAATCCAGGGCATTTAACCATAAGAGGTTAAATTCAGCCAGGAGTGAAACAGCCTGGATAGAAGCAGACTACAGAGCAGTCAAAGTGTAGAGCTCGATTCCAAGTTTCGTTTGATCATCGAATGTGGAGCTAATATCTGAGCTGCTCTGTGGAGTCTCTGCTCAGTATGCTGTTGGCATCCTGTGAGTAGGGTATAGTTGTATATGTGGAATACACAGTGAAACACTGGCCTTGTGCAACTGGTGTGGGCAGTGCAGGGGAAGGGGAGTGTCTGGTTTGGGTAATGAAAACAGACATCTGTCTTCATGTCTAGGCTCTGAAGAGCTGATTAGATATTTTGTGGTGTGATACCATTGCTACAGCTTGAAGAACAATTTTTGGAGCTGGCTTCTGTGATTGCCTGATGGTTTAACCTGTCTCCATTTCCCCATAAGAGGAGAACGTATTGTCTTTGCTCGTGTTGCCTTGTTCATCAGTAACTCTAAAGCAAATTGTAAAATCAGACCTGCTTGAACTAACATTTGTAGCTGTTCTTTCACTCACGCACAGACCAACCCCCTGATATGGGTCCAGCTTTTTTCTTACGCCACAGAGAAAATAAGAACAGCAAGTCAGTCAGCATTCCCTTTTGTTTTTCAAGTGCTGTGGAAATATTTGGATACCATGGAAATGAGCAACAATATGGTGAAAAACTGGTTTAGAAGGTGTTTAAGAAGTGAAATTTAGTCTTAGAAGTAGTTTTGCTGTGTTTTACCAGCGGCTTCTGCTTTTTTCCATTGCTCCCAGTGTGATGTTTAGGCTGGACTTCACCCATTCCCAGGAGAGGAGGGAAGGTCCTGCCCAGACTCAGGCAGAACTAAAGGCTGGCTGAGTGCTTGGCCTGATGTACGCTTGTGTCACATGAACAGTGACGGATACCTCTGCTTGCTTTTGTTCATGCTGGCTATGGGATGGGTTTTAAACCTGTATCCCAGGTCTATTTGCCTTCTTTTGAAAGAACTTCTCTTTCTCTCTTTTGCAGGCATGGTTCAGAAGCTCGACCAGAAGCTGCCTGTAGCCAACGAGTACCTGCTGCTTTCAGGCGGTGTGCGGGAAGGTGTAGTCGACATTGATCTTGATGAGCTGAACGTTTATGCACGAGGCACAGACTATGACATGGACTTTACTCTGCTTGTGCCTGCGCTGAAGCTGCATGACCGCAACCAGCCAGTCACGCTGGACATGCGCCACTCGGCGCTGTGCCACTCCTGGCTGAGCCTGCGTCTGTTTGATGAAGGAACTATCAGCAAATGGAAGGACTGCTGCACGATCGTGGACCATATCAATGGAGCTACCAATTATTTCTTCTCTCCAACAAAAGTCGCAGACTGGTTCTATGACTCCATTAGCATTGTCCTCTCTGAGATCCAGAAGAAGCCCCAGCGAGGGATGCCAAAGGTGGAAAAGGTAGAAAAGAATGGGACTATCATATCCATCATTTTGGGAGTGGGCAGCAGCCGCATGCTGTACGACATCGTCCCTGTAGTATCCTTCAAAGGCTGGCCAGCAGTGGCCCAGAGCTGGCTGATGGAGAACCACTTTTGGGATGGGAAGATCACAGAGGAGGAAGTCATAAGTGGGTTTTATTTAGTGCCTGCATGTTCCTACAAGGGGAAGAAAGACAACGAATGGAGGTTGTCGTTTGCCAGAAGCGAAGTGCAGCTGAAAAAGTGCATCTCCAGCAGTCTCATGCAAGCCTATCAGGCCTGCAAAGCTATCATCATCAAACTGCTGTCCCGCCCTAAAGCCATTAGTCCATATCACTTGAGGAGCATGATGCTGTGGGCTTGTGACAGGTTACCAGCCAACTACTTGGCCCAGGAGGATTACGCAGCCCATTTCCTCCTGGGTCTAATTGACGATCTCCAACACTGCTTGGTCAACAAGATGTGCCCTAACTATTTCATCCCCCAGTGCAATATGCTGGAGCACCTGTCTGAAGAGACGGTCATGCTGCACGCGCGGAAGCTGTCCTCGGTCCGCTCCGACCCCGCCGAGCACCTTCGGACTGCCATCGAGCACGTCAAGGCGGCCAACCGGCTAACGCTGGAGCTCCAGCGGCGGGGCAGCACCACCAGCATCCCCTCCCCGCAGTCGGATGGGGGGGACACCAATCAGCCTGACGACCGATTAGCCAAAAAGCTGCAACAGCTAGTGACTGAGAACCCCGGGAAGTCCATCTCCGTCTTCATTAACCCAGATGATGTCACAAGGCCTCACTTCAGAATTGATGATAAATTTTTCTGAGCTTTCGTCAGTGTTTCTTGGGAGTTTTTTCTTCTGTTTTGTTTTTAAAAACTCTTGCGGTGTGCAGGTTTTTCTTTTCGTTTGGTTTTCCTTGATGACTTAGTCTCTTGTTTTTTACATATCCAGTGTAGATTGGAACTGCTGAGAACAATCTGAATAAATTATAATTCCTGGTTCTGCAGGGCGGTGCAGATTTTGAAACAATATGTTACTATTTCATATGCTGCTTTGTTTTCTTTCACCCACCCAACCCCATTGTCCGTGAGTAGCTTCTAAAGGAGAACACGCACCGCAAACACGTGCCACAGCGTAATGCAGATTTGTTATTCAAGCTTCCATAATTTATGTACATTGTTGGACCTGGGGAAGGGACAACTCGCCTTCCGTTGCTTTGGAAATTCACTCCTTTTTTTCCATGAGCTTCCATCACCCTAAAGAAAGGAGGAGAGACTCTGGGTTGGAAAGCACTGCTGATAATTTGACGAGGCCAAATCTACTGGGCTGAAGCCCAGTTCATCTGTTCTTCATACTTCTCACACTAGGGGAGAAAGTTGACTTTAAAGATGATGGTGCAGCTTTTGAGGGAAAAAGTTGTTTCTGTTTTGATCTACTTTTTGAATGTAATTGTTCATAACTGGACCTTGTACAGTCCAGGGGGTTGTTTCTGCTGCTTTTCCATGCGGAATAAGGTTATGGAATGTTAGTTTTAGTGTGTGTAATTATTCAAAGCCTTATTTAAATTCTATTAAAGAACATACCATTATAAATGTTAATTGCACTAATGAAATCTCTGCCATTACCTCAGTCCCACTGTTTGTGTTTCTTTCACGAATTTGCATCTGTTATTAGGTCTCGGTATTGCAGATTGCTCGAGGCCCCCCGGGTCTCATGGTGTCAGGTGATTTCTTGATTGTCTTTTGTAAAAGGCTCTTCCTTGTTAGCCCTGCTATGTGTGAGAAGTCCGATTCTTGCTTTGGCATATTTCTTTGGGTGTGTATTGTGTGTTGCAGTGCATATTGCATTAATATGTATTGCATGTTGTTGGAACAGGTTTAGCCTTAGATAAGGCTGTGATGCTAAAGCAGTGGTGTGTGTAAAGTGCATCAGCCAGACCTCGAGCAAAGGAGCCACTTTGCTTCTGTACTGCATGTGGTAGGCCTGATCCTTTATGGTAGTCACCATTCCCTTGACTCCTGTGGACTTCCTGACTTAGCTAGGGATATATGAGATCTTACTTTGGTCTCACCTTTGCAGAAGTTGTGTTTGTATGTAAATTTGTGGTGCAACGGTAGCCTTGAAGAACACATACACTTTCCTTTTGTGTGTAGGATAAGACGTATGGGAACAAGGGTTAGTCTGAGCCAAAAATAATTCCAAGAGTTCAAGGATAGAGTGGCTTTTTGTGGCTGGCTGGCCAGTGACTGATACTTAGGCCTTAAATCAGCAATTTGGGCTTACTGATTATCCCAGAGACGCTGTTCAGATCCAAACTTGATGCATGTTTTAAAATGTGATTATTAGAGCAGGTTGAAGTATTTTTTAAATATTTGTCAGACAAATGAGGCACATATCTAGTAAATTTGAACAGATAACAATGGTGTATAAAAAATGTGTCACTTTTTTAGCCCAGCCTTTCTCATAAAGAAACCGGGCTGGTGGAGCAACACACCAGCAGCTTTAGAAACTGCTTTATTAGATGTCAGAGAGTTTTTGATACCTGATCTAGTCTTCAAGTCGTGTCTTAGAGCAAAACTTTGGCCCCTCCATCTCTTGGGCGTATTTGAAAACTTCACCCCATTGCTGTAGCAAAGATGTTCACATTTACCTGAGTTTACTGGTGAATACTTACATGAGCCTGAAGCAGTGCTCAGAAGTTGGTGGCTAGATGGAGTGGATGAGGATTTAACTTTAAAGCACAATTGGCTAGTGACCATGAGTCCTGGTGCAGCTGCAGTTATGGTCCTGGGAAGGACATGTATTGACTTCAGCAGAAGAACTGTCTTGTACCAGTGTGGCTATTGCCAAAGATGAATCACCATTTAAACCTGTGTGACCTGCCAGGGGAGGCAGGAGAACTGACTAGGAATCCTCTCCAGAAGTGCTTGGGAAATGCAGATTCATTGAAATTCTCTATTCCCCGATCTCCAGGACTTCTGTCTGTTGGAAAAAGAGTCTGGGCTCCAGGATGAAGTTTCCTATCATCACACTAGAGATCTGATCGGCACAAAGCAGCAGTAGCCTGGCAGGCAGAGTACTTTCCCGGGAGTCCCAGTGTCCGTGCCAGTGCTCCTGAGTTATGCAGAACCACAGCCTTCCTCATGCCAGTTCAACGTCCTGATGACCAGCAGTTTGCCTAGCCCATGTCAAGCTCTGGTGTGTGCTCCTTTTTTTGGTTTTAATTAAAAAACATTTTGAAAAGTATCCATCTTGTTCTTCCTGCATTATGAGGAAAATGTGTGTGTGTGTGTGTGTGTGTGTGTGTGTGTGTTGGGGTACTTTTGTGGGGGGGAAGAGGAGACTTGGCTTTTTACTGGGCTGGAAAGCAATTTCCCAGGTAGGTCTGGGAAAAAGTTCTATCCTCTGCTGGAACTGTCTTCCAGGGAGGCAGAATCCTAATCTCAGCAGGTTTTGTCTCAGTCTACTATTTGCTCCCTCCCACATACTATAGCTTAACTTAATGGAGCAGGCTGCCAACACAGAGAGGTGTGCTTTGTATATTAGAGAACACTGAAGAACACTCTTTTCTTCTTCCTATTGTGCCTTTGAGTATATGCTAGGACAAACTTGCAAAATACATAGGTCTCAGTGTGGGATTTCAAAGTAATGAATGGGTTCAGCTAGCAACAACTTATTATTCTTTACTACCCCCTGCAAGTTTCAAGGGCATGACAGTGGTTTTCCTATTGGGAAGTTCTTGAAAGTCTTTCACACAAGCATTTTAGGGCACCCAAATCCATGAGTTTAAAGACTTGGCCAATCTGACAAATGCTGGATTAAGAGGGAATTTGCTTTAAACTAGCAATGTAGTCATCTTCCCTACTGACATCAAGAGGAGACAAGTTAGTGCTGTGAGCCCATGTCTCCGTGGGGTCTTCAGTTCTGCACCCACTGCTATAGGGTGTAAGGTTTTTTTCTTTTTTCCATTAGCTACTTTGCCGCTGGCTTCTCCCTTCATCTCCCTGGTGTGTGAAATGCTGGGGTCTGAAC
>NW_008600872.1:0-749 GCF_000691845.1 Merops nubicus
TTGTTTTGGGGCTCTGGAGCTGGACACAGTGCTCAGGATGAGGTCTCATGAGAGTGGAGCAGGGGGGCAGAATCTCCTCCCTTGACCTTCTGGCCATGCTTCTCTTGATGCAGCCCAGGATGTGTCACCTCTGCTGGCAGTGTTGAGGGTTCCAGTCCTACTTGGTGGACGTGATAGCAGCTGCCTCCTTTGAGGAACCAGTGCTGTGTGTTCCCCAGGTGAGGAGGAGAAACTGGGCCACAAGGACAGGGCTGTCCCTGCTCAGGCTGCTCCACTGCAGTGCAGATGCTGCAGCTGGAGGCTGTAGCAGCCACGAGCTGTGTGGGGCTCACTCTGTAGGGCCACGATGCCACCTGCAGAGTGAGGGTGCTGTAAGGGTGGGCTCAGAGTCTGTGGTGGAGCAGAGGCAGTAACCCAGGTGGTGTAACTCCAGGCTTGTTTTCTAACCACATTGCTACTCCTCTTCCTTCCCAGCTCCTTTTTGCATGATACTGAAGTGCTTTGCTTAGAGTACAAATTAAGTAAAAGATCTTTTTTTTTTCTCTGGTGAAAATGTGGCTTGAAACAACTTAAGAATTGTTTGGAAGTAGAAGATTAATAACATCAGAAAGCATTCCTGTTTCTGTAGCTGCCGTGAAGCACAGAACTGGAAATGCTACAAATAAAACTGATGTGTTGGAAGAAGCTCTGCTGTCAGTGGGATGAGGAGATCTTCCTGGGATCATGATCCCCTCTGAAATGCCTTGGTT
>NW_008600873.1:0-4362 GCF_000691845.1 Merops nubicus
TCCCGGCGCTCTCCCTCCACGCGTTGCAGCTTGCTCCTTTTATCACGGGACAGTGGCCCCGTCTGCTCTCGGGAGCCTTTGAATGGGAGAGACCGCTCACACAGCCGCACCAGGTCTCCGCAGCCTTTGCCTGACATCCTCGCCTTTTCCGCGCTGCTGCAGGTCGCACCACAGCTTAACGCACCTATAGAACATCCTCGGATAACTTGGTGCCTGTCTAGGCTCTCAACACACAGTACACAAACCCCAGCGCGCTCCTGGCCACAGACCCTGCCCTCCCAGGAGTAACGTGTGGAGCAGATGAGCCGAGCCTAGGAGAGAGAACGCTTTGGGAGGGGTGTGAATAGGGCACGTTAGCAGCACGCACACAGACCCAGCTCCTGCCACGCTGGGTGCACATGCTGCTTCCACACACGGCTGCCCTTCCTGAGCCAGGCAAATCTACCCTTTACCAACAGCTAGTGCCTGCTCTCCTTCACATGCCTGACGGTACACAGACAACTCCAGGTTTTCATGAACAATCTCTTCCTTGCCTTCTCTTCCCTCTCCTTCCTGAGCCTGCCAATGCCTCATCTCCAAGCTCTACGAGATCAATTGTGCACACACAACATCATCGTTTTGGGGGAGCATCCAGGGTGCAAGGAATCTTGTCCTAAAATGTGTCCACAGAACCTGAGCCCTCCTTGAAACCGGGATTAACGTGGGGAAGGATTGATGACTGCTGCAGCAGCCAAGCCCCCTGCCCCAGAACTCTGAACCCTGCGCTGTGTTTAAGTCCCTGCTCTACTCAGCGTCTGAAGCTGGGACTCTCAAATGCAGTTTGCACTGCAGGGACAGAGCCTGTTCTCAACAGCAGCTCCACTGGTCCTGTCATCCATGTTTACTAAAACGTGTCATTGAGCCCTTATGGAAACCCATGCTGTTGGTCTGCTCAGCTGAACTATTTTCAGGGACCACATTTTTACAGCAGAACAGCTAAAAATCTGAAGTGCAACAGATGCAGATGGATCTTACAAATGCCAACAGGTACAGGCAGTTAGCATTAGCTCGATCCGAACACATCAGGATTGCCAACTACCTCAGTTGTACTCACCTATTGACAATGGTGGGGGAGCACATAAAATTCTCTTCCCTGGTCAAGCCACGAGCACACCAAGGGTGGCCCAGAAGGCAGGAGAAACCAGCCCTGTTAAAGCCAGGCCAGATCCCAGGGGGCTGCTGCTGGGCTGCCGCAGCAGGGAGCCCATGGACCTTGGACACGTGCCCCTTCAAACTCAAACTTCTTTTGTATGTGCTGCGAGGCCAGCACAACTATTTGGCAGCATGCTGCAGATGTCATATTGATCCTGACAGAGCACTTTAAGTTTACTGGAGAAGGGGAGTGAATTTAAAGAGGTTTTCATTAATACCTATGTATTTTCTTCTCGCATCTCTCTCCTTTAGCAAGTACAATGCACTTCAGTGATTCCATCAGCAAAGGCTCCAAGTGCTCCCTGAGCAAGAGGCCACCTCTTTCCCATTTTGTAGTTCTGAGGTTACAGCAGCACATAAACTGCCCCACTCATCTGCCTGTGATTTGCACCGTTTAGGCGACACGCTGCTGGGCAGGTCCTTGCTTTGCCTCTGGAGGTGTGGGATGCAGGGAGGGAGGGAACTCACTCTGGTCCTGCTCCATCCTACCCAGCTGACCTGCATGGAGCCCACTGTTAGGCTTTCCGTCAGGCAGAGAAGGAACAATGATGTCAACACCAGCATCCCAGGAAGGGGGAGATGCCTATTATGAGATATCATCAAGCACAGGAGGTGGCAGTGGTTACAGAAGATAAGCCTTGAAAGCCTGTCCCAGCTGTATTCCACCCCCGAGTCAGACATGCCAGTCTGGAGCCTCTTGCAAATTAAGCCTCCTCCACATGGGCGAACAAGGACAGCAGTTGAGAGTCTTGCTGTGCAGTAGGAGTTACTCAGCAAGCACAGAACCTGCAGTCAGGCTCCTGTGGAGCTGAAACGATTTACTGCGTCCCTCCTTGAGGAGAGCTGGCGTGGTGAAGTCAGGACTGACACACACAGCCAGAATTTCCCCACTGCATGTACGCTGACAGCCTGCATGAACCCAACCAGGAAGCTTCCCTTCCTCCTGCTCAGCAAGGCGCCCACACCACGTCAGAGGGATTACAAGATCAGGAAACAGCAATTGCAACACGAAGGAGCAAAAACTACGGGCATAAATGGGGCTCAGAAAGTAGCATCAACTCAGCACTTAAGTTTAGGGGAGGCCACTGGGAACCTGTCCTCCCTCCTGTGTCATAGCTTGACGACAGAATTTCTCAGTTGCCAAAGTTACTTAATTTATCAGTAATTTGAGTTCAAGCTCCACAGAAATATGTATTTGAAGACTTAAGAATGAACTTGTTACTATTGCAAGAGAGGGTTGTAGAGATGCCTCAATCCTGTGGCAACACATTCTCTGTATTTTTCTCCAGGGGTAGTATAATCCTAGAAACTTTATTATGAAAATGCTGATCTTCAAAAAATCAAAACAATATTGAAATACAAAACGTTACTTTTCAGACCTTAACAAAATGATCCAGCAATATTTAACATTGAAAGCATTGGCCAAGTTTCCAAAGGCTAATCAGCCAGGCAGAGCACAATGAATGCTGTTTAACAGAAAATCTGGGAAAAAGGTGACCCACAAAAGAGGCACCTACTTAGCATACACACCATTTTCACCACGTTTCAGAACGCTGTCACAGAGGATTATCCAGCACCATCAGATAGCCTTGGCCCTTCAAATCTTTTCTTTATGACTACAGGGAAGCTGGTTAAAAACAATGTTTTGAAAACTGTTCAGCTACCCACAGCCTCCTCAGGTAAGTCTGATGCTTAACTAGCCCCATCTGCAAAAAGAGGAGCACAGTTTCAAAGAGAAAACCATTTTCAAAAATGAAAATTACTTTTATTTTTCACTTTGATACCCATAAGACTACAACTGCTCAACAAGGTAAACATAACAGTTATACAAAACATATGTAAATATTTACAGACTTAACTGTACAAAATAATTTAAAGTTTACAAAAGCTTCATGCAACCTCTGTTGACTGACACAGTCTAGGAAATCTCCCTGAAGAAGCATAAAAGATCTTTGAATTTGTTTATTTATTTAATGGTTCAAAAAAAGGATGCTGCAAGGCTTCATCAAGAGTAATTCTTTTGGCCGGATCGTACTCCAGCATCCTGCGAACAAGGTCAAACAGACGCTGGTGATCTGTGTCTTGGCAGTGCATGAATTCCTGAAAGGGAGAAACACACTTTAGAGAGATCCTTCTCAGCTGCAAGAACAACAAAACGATAAACATGTTGTCTCCTACCTTCAGAGGCTTACAGCGTCTCCTGACATAGCGTCCTGCAGAGCTGTGCTCATCCCAGTCCAGTTGGTCGTGGTGGAAATAATGCTTTCTGTGGTGAGGGAAATAATTTTAAGATGGTGTCAGTGCATGAAGTGGGCAGATGCTTTCCTAGAAGTTCTGAACCACCAGCGAAGTGCTCCTGCACACCCCTTTGCATTTGGAGCCACCATCTTTTAGCTACTACTTAGAGACCTGTCACTTTTGTATTACCACAGCCACAATACTTAGAAAACAGGTCTTTCAGTATTCCCATCAATGAGGCCACTGAAAACGTATTTTCCATTACTGATGTTTAAAGCAACAGATACTCTGAGGTGTTCCAAGAGAACTTGGTCCCATCTGCTAGTACCAAAAGGTGGCTTGTCAATCTATCAGCTTTTTAAAACATTCCTTATAAAATCTGCAGAGCTTAAGTCATTAGTTAGCAACTACTTAACAGAATCATATTCCCAAATGCCTTTACAATACCTGAGACTACCAGAGCACTAAAGCTCTGACAAATCCACACCTCAGCATCACTAACACTGCTACCTAAGTGGCATTTTATTGTTAAAATGCTACCCAAGTCTATTCCAATCACAGCCTTCTACTTTTATCCTCTATGTTCAAAATGCATTATGAATCAGCTGAAAGCTGTCATAGAGTGAAGACATTCCCCAACTCACAATTGTTGGAATTCTACTAGGATATGAATTACAGGATTATCTGGCAAGAGGACAACTTATTTCAGAAAGGACCACTGAATCTCATGTGCTCTGGGTTTTGGACATATGGAGCTAGAGGAGAACCCTGTGCTGGCTGCTTCTCCCTGCAGTGAAGTGGGAAACTGCTGCTGCTACTCTGAGGAACAGAAGGTCACTGAAGCACGTGTCTGAGGGCCATGAAGGGACAGTGGAAGAGGCTGGAAGCTGTGTTACCACCACAGGACCCTCTTTGTCCTCTCAATATACATCT
>NW_008600874.1:0-46003 GCF_000691845.1 Merops nubicus
TAGATGACCTTTGGAGATCCCTTCCACTCCAGACATTTTATGATTCTATGAAGGATACTGTGAATTCAAAATACACCAAATATGTTTGTCCTAAGGAAAAAAGGTTTCCTTGTTGAAACTACTGTGATATACTTTCACTTTGTTACATGAAGTATCTGGTAGACTTCTAATATCTACAGTTACAGATTTTTATGTCAGACTAATGGACAAAAATATGCTGTGAGTGTTGGACATCCTGGCTGAGCAATGGTGATTTTTACAATTTTGGGAAATAAATGCACAGTCACAGTGGAAGAAGAGATTTTTATTAGTTTAAAAGTTACTGCTGAGTGCTGAAAAGCTGGAAGGATAGGATCTTCTCTAAGATCAATTTGAGTCAACTTGCTAGCATAGCAGTCTTCTATGAACTAGGTAAGGATCAAGGAGCTGGTTTAAAACAAAATTAATAGTGACTGTGCTTTCCTATGAACACACATTGAGAATAATGTACTAGCCTTCTATGTGGCAGGGAACATTATATTATTGCAAAGTTAGGAACTGAGATTCTTAGTTGAATACAGAAAACAGAGTTCTGTTCAGTTACTGCAAAAGTAACTGAAAACTTTTGCTTGAGATGGAGTATGGGCCTCTTCCAGTGCAGAATTTAGTCTGAAAATGACTTGACACTTCAGGGAACAGTAGTGACCTGTAGCTGTGAAACAGTGGAATGAAAATTGTGTATTTTCTTAATAAAACTCTTAAATTTCTGTTGCAGTGCAGTCAAATCTGCTTGCAGTGTGCAGGGTTTTTAAGCACCCTATATAGCCTCTGTGACTCTTAAGTTGGATGTATTTGGGTAGCTGTTTGCACTTTTTTGTAATCTGCATGGTCTTGGGAATGTAAGTGCAGCACACTTACAAGGCCCTACTTACAAATTCTGTGTTAGAATAATTAAGAGAGAAATTCTTGAGGCAAGTACAGTGACTACCACTTTAAGTCAAAGTGCAAAACATTTGCTATTACACTGGGAAGTTGTGCATATACAGGGGGATTGTCAGATACAGTGTCATCTAAATCATATCTCACAGGATAGCAGTCATGTAGTAGGTGAATCTCTTTTCTTTATTGGTTTACCTCTGTGTGATCGACTTGATGGGACTTGGATTGAGGTAGGGACAGAGCAAATAGCCACCTGAATGCAGCTTCTCTATCTTGAAAGTATGTTGCTCCTCAAGACCATGGATATACTCAAGGAGAACACATATATGAGCAATGAACATGAAGTTTATCCATTTGAATTCTAAACTCGAATATTTGTCCTGGAACATGTGCTTTTATTAAAGGAGAAGCAGTATTTGTTGTAATTCCATAAAATATTTTGAGTCAATGGCTCAGAAAGCCTAAGGCTTTTGCAAAAGCATGCCAGCAACAAAACCTTGAGTTGGAGCAAGGCTGATGAATAGCTAATGAAACTTACTCTTCCTGCTCCTGTCAAAACATGACTTATCTGAGTTTGATTTTTTTTTTATTTTCTTTCAAACATAGCTGTAGTAAGTTTGAAGAACTAAAATATTTTTCCTCCTTTAGGTGTGGACTTCAAGGTGAAAACTATTTCAGTTGATGGAAACAAAGCTAAACTGGCAATATGGGTATGTCTTTCCTGAGTTCTGAATGTGTTGCTTTGTTTTAGGAGTAGTCATGGCTTGTATAATATATGGTTTGTATAGAATCCTTTTCTATTTAATAGAAAAGATTTTAAGGTGTGGGAAGTTAATACTGAACCTTTCAGAAGGTGGAGGGGTCTGTGTGACAATTGGGCATCTGTGTTGTCTATGAGCTGCTGCAGCGCTGATTCTAGGTCTGGTTGGGATAGGAGCAGAGAAAAGGAGGAATAAAATGCTACTAAATCAACTTTAAAACAGAGAATGTGGCCACATCTAGATTTTTAAAATTAATTTCCAAATAGCCCTCACTAATCTGGTTCTTCCCTGTATTCATTGTTCTTGTCTGTACTTTACAGACTTTAAAAGGGGACACTTCTTAACCTAATTGTTTCAGGCAAAATTTAGTAGTGTATTAATAGGTCAAGAAATGCTATTGCATGCTCAGTCTCTGCTCAAATGTTACTTTGCCAAGCAGTTTTTAGTTTAAAAACTTGAGAGCCCTCATACAAAGTCATATATGCTTGAGGTCAGAGTTATTTGTAGCAGATGCAGCTTAAAGAGGGACAGGGGGAATTTGTAATCTTAGCCTTGGTGTTCAACCTCTAGTTAAAAGTAGGACTTCTAAATTCATGGCAGATGAAGAAAAAGTACTTCCAAGGTTTTATTAAAATACTCTCTATTCTGCAAACCAGCCTTCATACTTAAGAGACTTGAAAGACCTTTTGGATATTGAGACCTAGTTGTGACTTCTTGCAGCAGTAAAACCTTGTTTCTCATATAAACAAGGTGCCAACCTTTACTTCCTTTGGAAGCAGTAGTGGTATGTGAAATATACATATATTGCAATACTTCCGTTGCTTTGAGGGTGTTTCATGTCTTGACTAACAAACAGGACATATGCCTTAGTGTGACAGTAGTAATAGTCACTAAAATAAATGGGTTTGTCAAGGAAAATGGCTGCAACAACCTGACAGACAAGTAGACACATAGGAAGAAAAACCAGACTGATAGCAGAATATTGAGTAATCATGGGATGGGAGATATTACATAGCACTAACTTAGGGTTTACCTTCTTTCATATTGTTGAATATGAAGAAATGATTCCAAAATGAACTAAAAAAGTGAAGCTTGTAAAGCTGTATCATGACACAAAACCGGTTTGAGATGTGTGGGATTGACTGAAGGACTTGTAGAATGTTCAAAGTCCAGTTCAGCTATTTAGGTTCTGTGACATGGAACCATTTTGAATCCACAGTGTTTCATGTGTCACTTCTAACCTGGGGTAGCTTGGATGAATTTATTTAAATCTTTTGTGCATAAAGTCTGCAAGGAGTGTGCACTACTTAATATTCATTAAGAAGTCAGCATTCTAATTGTTTGAGTTTTGGCAGAGCAGAAAAACCTCTGACTTCTGCTCTGTCATAGCATGTTAAGTGCTTTTACCCTGGCACTGAGTCGTTTAATTGGACCAAGGTTATTGAAGTGAGGGAGCTAGTTTTGTTCAATGAGGTTTTGATGACTACAAAATCTTAGTACTGCAGCTATGCTTCTTTCTTGTTGTTTGCTGCTGCAATAGCTGCAGAACAAATGCTCCTGCAGAACTGGCTATCGCATTGCTGGGTAGACCAGTTATTTACTGCACATAAGTTTAAGGGTGGTTCCCAGCGCAGACTACATAAAACCTCGAAGTTAATGGGTGGTAAAAGGGCAGGGGAAGGTGTAAACTCAGTTAATCTGGTAGCTGACTATATATTGACTGATTTTGTACATTCATTAGAAGCAGAATACATGAGAGCTCAATTAGGTTCTGAAGGAATTCTGAATAATGGAACTTTCTGAATGTCTTTTTAGGATACTGCAGGTCAGGAGCGGTTCAGAACGTTAACGCCCAGTTACTATAGAGGTGCACAAGGAGTTATCCTAGGTAAGTATAGCTTTCCATGCTATTTTGAACAAGTGTGTGGTTTTCTCAGGCATTGGAGTTATGGGCTCATAACTTTTCTGTAATCTCTAATTCATATGAAAAATCATTGTATCTGTGTTGAACAACTCACATTAAAGGATCTTGAGAAAGAGGTCAGACATCAAATTCATGTAGTCACCAGCCTGAGAAGCCTTGCATGAGAAGAAGCTACTGCTCTTCAAAGGGATATCTTGGAACTCTGCCTGTACTGCCAGGAATTTCCCTTTCATTTATTACTGCTGATTTTAGCCTGTGCTTATTAAGGCCAAAGTGAAAAATAGTCTGTTCTTCTCAGTGTATTCTTTCTGTATCAGTATGTATATAACTTCCTCTTTTTCTTCTCCCTTGTCCCTAATGAAAGTAATGTAAACACTGTGGAGTCTGGCTGGGATTTTTTGCTATTTGTCTCCATACTGATGTGATGTTAAATAGTCAGAATCACTTAGAAAAGACTAGCTGGGAGAGTAAAAAGCATCAATCTGTGTGGGAGAAACCTGGGCCAAACCCCATAATTGCAACTTCATAGTGAAATCTTTCACTTTTCTTTTGTATATGGAAACCTGTTAACTAGGCACTGAGCTCTGAAGTTCTGCTTTTCCACTGCCAAAAGTGAGGAGCTAACTAAAGTAAGAGCTGGGAAGTAAGTTTGAATTTTTTGAAGTTGCATCTGACTTGAAAGGTTCTTGTTAAGTTACTGTGTCCATTAAGATTGTTTGGCTTGGAATAAACCCTGTCATGAGACTTCCCAGTAGGTATTGTTTTGTATGTACTGTTTCTCAAGTCTCAATTGCACTGTCTTCCTGGTATGGGAAGATGCTTTCGTGGCATGTCTTGTCAAGTAACTTATTTGCTGGCACTGAACCTGCCACTTGGTATTGAAAGTTGTAAAAGTAAGAAAGCACTGTTTGGGAGCTAGAAAGTTCTGCTGTTGAGATTTGCTCTCCCATTTTATTTGTCTTCTCCTGACTGTTTCTTTGCTAAATGACTTCCTAAAAATAAGGTTGTTCATGCAAGCCAAACTATAGATTTGATTGAAACCAACTGTTTATGCCTGTCTGTACATGGGGTGGAGAAGGAAGAAAAAATACTGGCATAGCTTGAAATGGTAGCTACTAGATAGTTGCTGCGTTAGGTTTAGCAAAGTCTGCTTGGTCTGCCTTTTCTTCTAGCATGGCTCACTACTTATACTACACACAAATGCTAGATAGTTCTAAACACAAAAATGCTGAAAATTCAGTAGTTCACTGGTATTTGTGAGGATTTTGTGATCAGTTTACTACTATGCTGCTTTAGCTGTAGAAGTAGAGTTAAACAAGTCTTAATTATCACTAATTAACTCAGTGCAGAAGGTCATGTGTATCTTCTGTGTAGCAGTGTTAAGTATCCTACATCAGGGGTCTGCAAGTGCAGAATTCTTTGGAGAATGATAGTTGCTAGCCTGTAGACTAGAATTTCTCAAGAGAAATTAGTCTGAGAATAGCAGATGACTGAATCTTAGAGTTGTTCTGCATTAGTGGCATCAGTGATTTGAGCTGGAGCATGTTCAACTTTTTTTCCCAACTATTGTCTTGCTGTAGTAAGTAAATTTGAATCCTTGGGATTTCTTCAGTTTTCTAACTCAAAAAGCCATAATTTTTGTCCTTTTGTAGCGTAAGCTGTATTTGAGGGGTGACCCCTCCCCAGAAGTGTTCAAGGCCAGAATGGATGGGTCTTTGAGCAACTTCAGCTAGTAGATGGTGGTTGGAACTAGATGATCTTTAAGGTCCCTTCCAACCCAAACCACTCTATCATTTCTTAGAAAAATGTTGTGGAAATAATATTACTAATATCTTTCAGTTTATGATGTCACAAGAAGAGATACTTTTGTCAAGCTGGATAACTGGTTAAATGAACTGGAAACGTACTGCACAAGGAATGACATAGTGAAAATGCTAGTTGGAAACAAGATTGATAAGGTAAATGGAATTCAACTGCAGTAAGTAATCTGTTGGTGTATTTTGTTAATAATGCATATTAATGCTATGTCTTATTATAGGAAAACCGTGAAGTTGACAGAAATGAAGGTCTCAAATTTGCAAGAAAACATTCCATGTTGTTCATAGGTATGTTATAGATATTTGCAGGGATCTTGCTTGATTTTTAAGTAGTGAAAAATACCGATTCTGTAGGACTAATAGTCCTTACATGTACAATCCAATTACTGCTGTTTCTCAGCTGCAGTTGATACAACAATAATAGGTATTCCCATTTTTAAAGACGCCTGTCCTTAAATATATCCAGATTACTTGTCCACACTTAGAACAGTTTACTGAAATTTGTAAGGACTAAGAGTGGAATAGAGGCCCTGCTGTAGTCTGGCAAAGCCTGGTTTAGGTTTGGAGTTTTGTCAGGTTCCTTTTCCCAGCTGACTTGCTGAATTAATAACAGAAGCAAAATGAAAGAGAAAACGTTTACCTAGTGGCCACCTTTCACTACAGCAAAAGAGCTGGCACTTGACAGAAATCGGTATTAGAACTGTAATATAAAAACCAGGTAGGAATATAATTAGCATATAACTGGTGGATGAGATTGAATAATGACATAATCATGACTGGAGCAAATATGTTGGTCTGATCTTGCTGTAAAATGAGATGGGGCTTGTAGGCAAAGCCTTGTAATGATAATGTGGGTGGTTTAGTGATTCTTCATGCCCAAGTTTTATTATATTTCATTTAAGGATCAACAGACTTCTTTATAGGATGACTCTTGTAGCGAAGCAATTCATTGGCGTGTCCTGTACTTAAGACTTCTATTCCTCATCTCTGACTAATGGCGTATCTTTGTCTAGTACCTTGCTGTGTTATTTGGCTACAGTGTCAGATGTAGAATTAGAAGCTCAAAGTTGAGGCATAAGATGTTATGTGTGTGGAAGATGGAAAGAAATGTGAAAATTAAATATAACTAAAAATATATATCTGCATGCTATATATGCTGAGTACCTGCATGGCTGTGTAGAAGAACAGGGCAAACTGTAGTGGGACTGAACAGTTTCAGATGGTATCTGTTGCTCTCAGAGTATGCCCTGTAAGCAGATTTCTTTGGCTTAGCCAAAGTAAAGCTCCTGAGTGAAATTACCTAGGATTCTGCTAAATTCAGCAGAAATTAGATACCTTACTGCTTTTTATCAGATGAGTGTTATCATGGAGGCTGACCCACAGTCCTGCAGTATGGATCGTTGCATCTTGTGGTGTGGTGATACTGCAGTTCTGACTAATGTACAGAACTGAAATACAAAACAGCAGCTAGGTTTATCAGACATCTCAAGTTAGTAGAACCCTTCTTTTTTCTTTACTGAAGTGTTTTCCACAGCAAAACAAAGCTAAGCTATAGCTGTCTCCATATATTCTAGTGACATTCAATTTGGAAACTCTTCTGTTAGTCATTGGATGTGCAACAGAAATCTGCATATCTGCTAATTTTGGTACTGCTGTGTTGTTACAGAATATATTGTAGAAGCCTTAGGTGTGGGTTGTAGGTTGAGACTTAACTGAAAGAGAAATATTAAAGCTACTGGAAGTTGTGCTGACGCTTTGACTTTTTGCATCCCTTCTCCAGAGGCAAGTGCAAAAACATGCGATGGTGTACAGTGTGCCTTTGAAGAACTTGTTGAAAAAATCATTCAGACTCCTGGACTGTGGGAGAGCGAGAGCCAAAACAGAGGTGTAAAGTTATCAAGCAAGGAAGAAGGATATGGAGGAGGAGGAGCATGTGGTGGATATTGTTCTATGTTATAAACTTTGGGAAGCTTAATCTTTGCATATTTAAACAGATAGTGACATCTTTCTGTACATAAATTCATTAAATGCTATTTTTAGGGACCTTGCAGTTTGCACATATTTGTTTTGTATCATGGCAGTGAACACTTGTAGAAGAAATGTTCTGCAGCTTTCCCAGTTTGAAAATGTTATGGTAAGCATGCCAAGTTTGCAGTCTTCAGGTTTTTATAAGTAGCATAAATAATGTGCAAGAACAAATGCACTACAAAATTTTATGACTGTATACATTCATCATGTAACTACTCTAAACAAATCCATCTAACAAACACAACTTCATTGTCTGCTTTGTCTCATTTTTAAATACTCTTGAAATAATAGAATCATATAGTGTGAGTGTGCACAGATCTTGAAAACAATTTGAGCTCTAAGTGTTACATTTCATCTCTTCTAGTAAATCCTTTTTTTATGGTATTTAAACCAGCAAGATTATACAGTTAGACAAATCTGCTAAAGTTTAGTTCTGCTTTCAGCAGAACTGTCTAAAATACAAATTGGCACAGGCCGTAGTTGGTTTCAGCACCTTCTTGAAGAGATGCTTTGAAAGCTTCCTTTGCAAAGTTGGGGGGCACCCTTTTTTTTTTAATCATCACTTCAGTTGATGGTTTTACTGGAGTTTTAATCCTGTGATATTTATATACTAAATTTGTGGTACTCTTGCACTCTAGGTTTTTATGATGCAAGTCTACTCTAGACTTGCTGTAGAAAGTCTTCATTATTGGGAAGCAGTCTAAATGACTTCTCTGTTCTTTCATTGTGAATCAGTTTGCCACACTTCAGTGCAGATGCTAATTTTCCTAAATGTTTGTAATATAACTATCTCAAACTGTAGCTCACTGTGGCTGTGAAGTTCTCTATCACATCTGCTTTGTGCGGCTACTTGCTCAGAAATAAAAATTCCTGTCACAGGCACTAAATGGGAAGCTACAGGGCTTCTTGATCTCTGTATGGAAAAATACCATTGCAATGAGTATTCACTTGAATTTACTGTATCAAAGCCAATGGTTTGTTTCAGAAGACTTGTATAGACTAATAAACTTTTTCCACAGTATTCAACTTTTCTAACCTCTTCCTATTGTAGAGTTGTATATTTTCTGGCATGCACAGTTCAAATCAGGTCACCTACGAACAAATACTTTCTTATTTCTGAAGGACAAGACAAGGATGCTGTTTTGTGTTACTTTTTTTAAATCATAGTGCAATCAGTAACTGAACTTTTGGGCAGTTTCTTGTAAATATAGTGAATGACAGTACCTTTTACTACTGCAAGGTTTTGTGTAAATGTCAGCATACATGATCTGTAGTTTGCAGCAGGTCTTGGCTGCTTCTGTTAAAATACACTTTATTCTTCACAAGGGAACTTTGTTTTCTATTCTGTTTTACACTTGCTAGGAAACTATTGAAATTTGGAAACAATCTTGCCAGTTGTTTTTAACATATTGTATCTGTAGTATTGTTAATGCAGTAGGATAATTTAAATATGTAAGTGTAACTAATATAAAATATATATGCATGTTTTATGACAATGTTAGACTTGTATTACTGTTTCATACAGAATGTGGGCTGAGCAGATGTTAGCAATGAGGTCAAAGGATTTTGGATTATATTGCCTCTTGTCCTGTTGCAGGGCATAAGTGAAAACAGGTTGCCCCCTTCCTTCCTGACACCCAGCCCTCATATGTTTATACACATTAATTAGATTTCCCCCCCCCCCCCCCTTACTCTCTTCTCCTCCACCTACAAACACTTCCAGACTAAAAAGCGCCAGGTCTCTCAGCCTCTCCTCGTACAGCAGGTGTTCCAGTCCCCCAGTCATCCTCACAGCCCTTCACGGGACTCTCTCCAATAGATCTCTGTCCCTCTTGAAATGGGGAGCCCAGAACTGGACACAATACTCCAGGTGAGGTCTCACCAGGGCAGAGTAGAGGGGGAGCAGGACCTCACTTGTTCTGCTGCTACACTTTTCTTTATGCACCCCAGGATATTATTGGCCTTCCTGGCCACAAGGATTAAAGACCAAAGCAAAGAAGGCATTCAGCAACTCTGCCTTAATTATTTTAGTATTACTTCAGTAATATTGGGCAAGTATTATATTGCTGGCAAATGCTTGCAATTTATTTCCATACCTACTTTCTTCCTAGTCTGAGTGCATCCCTGTGTTGATAAGCAACTTAATTTTCAGTTTCTCACAAAAGGTCCTTTTATCACAGGTCCTGGATTCATCTTTCTTTGTCTTTGCCAGACAGCCATTGACAAGCCGTTGTCAAAGGGAGGAACTGCAGGGCACTCTGAATAGTGGGTATTGTTCTGCAAAAGAATCGAGTCATTTGGTCCTTTCCCTGCAAAATATCTCTGGGGAGAGGTGTATCCTGAAAGAGCATATTTAGTGAGACTGAGAGCTGTTAAAATGATTTTGATTTTTTATTTTAAAAAAACCCTGACACACAGTGAACTACAAAAAAAACCCAGAAAGTTAACTTTCTAATTAACTTGTAGCTAGCTTTTTTATCTTCATCTTTTAAGCATGTTTGATTAAGTCCCTTGGCCTTTCCTGGAGTTTCACCTTCTTTCCTCATTGCTCGGTCAAGAAGCTGTGTACTGAAGTGGTGGATTCCTGTGCTTCCACTATATTTTAGAGCAACTTTAGCAGCAGTTACTCCTTGCTACATTCTTTTTTTAATCCTTCCTCTTCTTTTAGCTTTTTTTTTTTTCTGGGAGGGGGGAAGGGGTGACTGTCATTTTCAAATAAGACTTCTCTTATTTTCAAAGCTGATTTTCCCCTTTGCAGGTCTGAATTGTATCACTTATCTCCGAGTGCACTTTCACTGTTGTAGCTGTAACACAAGCACACCTGAAGCTATTGCAACCTGCGCTGCAGCCTCTTGTGATGTAGGTCTGTGTCTTGGGAGTATTGCAGTCAGAGAAATATGCACAAGAGGTCTTTGTCTACCTCAGTAGGTAGCTGAAGGATAATGGAGATAGCTATTGTTTGCTCTTCATCCAGTAGTGTCCAATGGAATGTGTCCATTTTATAAGAAAATGCTAAACCAGAATGAGGTAAATGAGAAATCTTACATGACTGTGATAGTTAAAACTGAAGCATTTTCCAATTCATTTACTCTGTAGTCAGTAAATACTGACCAGCAGTTAAGTACTTGGGGCTGGCAGAGGTGTTCTGTAGTCTTTAAAACTACCCTGGAAGAATATGGGCCAGCAATTGCATTTTCTTGAACTTACACTTGCAAGTACTATGAAGTGTTGCCATGATTTTGTCTTGGATTTCTTCTGTTTTTTTTAAAAAGGGAGGTGAGACAGGCTTCTGGTGGAGATTTCAGAATGCCTTTTTTTTTTTTTATTTCTAGGGGCTTTTATGCAAACTACAGCATCCCTTCTCATGTTCTACTGCAATAAGGAGGTCAACAAGTGGGTCAGTCAGTCTTAACAAAATGAAAACAAGTTCAGTGAGTCCCCAAACAATACTGATGACTGTGTCATCAACCTTGGCAAAACTTCAGGGAATAGTGGTGTTCTTGCTGTCATCGTCTACCGTGGTGGTAACTGCTCTGTGTGCTTTGGTTTGTTAATTCCAGTGTTTGCCGGTAACCTGACAGAGTGAACTAAAATAATGTTTCTAATCTTGCCCCATAATTTAGTGTAATAATTCTATGTTTTGAGGCTGAACCAAATCTGTTTTTTTTTTTTTTTTCAAACACCTGCAAAACTTGAGCAGCTGATGTTGTGATCAGCACAAGTTACTGCTGTTCGGCTACTGGAGGATTGACACAAATATTCAAGATGTTACATCCAACCTGCATGTCCCATCTTGTTCAGAGCTCCTGTGTGGTTTTCAGTGTCTTGCTGTCCTTCATGAAGGTGTGTGTAAGGAACATTATGAGCGGGGCCTTTTCATGTTGCCAAACAAATCATTTCATGGTTTTCAGTGGTTGTTGAGCCTTCAAAGGCAAAATGTAAGGTGTTTTTCCTGGTCCTTTTCCAACAGCATTAGCTTTTGAGGAAAAAAAAAAGAGGAGCTCTCCATTAAAACTGTTCCAAGTTTTGTAAAATTTCCACATACCTTGCTCTTGAGTACCTTTGGCACCTTAATTAAAAATTGTTGAAGGATTATACAGGCAAAGAACTGTGAAGGTGTTTCCAAACTACTGAATGCTTACTTTCTGTGGCTAATACCAATGCAAGAGTAAGAAGTTTTATCCTTGTGCCTGAGTAACATCTGGTCCTTTCTGTTGGAGTTAAAACGATCACGATGATGAACTACTGAAGATTTTTTTTCATGCTACTCGTTTCTGTAGCATGTATGCACACTATACATACTCTGAGGCTCTTGTTCTTTAGTTTAGAAGCAAAGCAAAACTCAGAAGAAGCCTTAAAATATTACGTGTCAAATCATGATTAGAAGGAAACTTTTGTAGTGTTTTCTGTGTACAATCAGCTCTGGATTTAGTTGATTCTGGGAACAAGTCTGATTGGACCCTTTTAGTGGGAGTGCTTGGTTCCCAGTTTGTAATGCTTGTGAGGCTGGACTTTCTGATCTGAGAAGTGTGGCTATCAAGATGTTCATGACAGCATGTGGCTTTAACTGCATCCAGAGCTTCTCGTTGTTACTTAAGATCAGGAGCAAAGCTGTAAACTGGGGTTGAGAGAAGAGCAGTAGCAGCTGCCCAAACTGAAGGCAGTTTTATTAATATCTAATACAGTTGTCTAACACCTTGTATATACAAAATCTTATTATGATACACGATATAGTAAGTGTATTTAATACAATTGCCAAATATATTATACTTTATTAAATAAATAATATCTAAAGAATATATGTATTAATATTTTATATTGGTTAGAGATAATATATTATCTCTGAACTTTGGCTTCAGGCATAATAAATTATTTTAAATCACAGTAGGTATTACAAAGACATGAAGCTTGTGGGCAGGTGTCCTCCAGAAGAACGGAAGGATGCCTATGGAAGTAAGAGTTGGGCTTTATATACTGATAATGCCTGAGCTTGATATGAAATCAAAGCTGAAGTTTGAGATTAATTGGGTATTCAGGGTGCCAGAGGTCAGAGATAGCATCTGTCTAGATGTGATTTGACTTAGATTTTTCTCCTGAACACAGAATGGTGGAGGTTGGAAGGGGGCTCTGGAGGTCATTTGGTCCACCTCCCCTGCTCAAGAAGTGCTACTTAGAGCCAGGTGTGCAGGATCATGTCCAGATGGAATTTGAGTATCTCTAAAGAGGGAGACTCCCCAACCTCCCTGGGTGACCTGGGCCAGTACTCAGTCGCCTTCATGGTGCAAAAGCATTTCCAGATACTTGACTGGAATCTCCAGTGTTCCAGTTTGTGCCTGAGTCGAGGGCAAAGATCACTGCCCTCGACCTGCTGGCAATGCTTGTCCTCACACAGCCCAGGAGACTGTTGGCTGCCTTGTTTCAAGGGTACTTTGCTGACCTGTGTTCACTTGGCGTCTGCCAGGACCCTGAGGTCTTTTTCTGCAGAGCTGCTTTCCAACAGGGTGACCCCCAGCATCTGCTGATGTCTGGGGTTGTTCCTGCCCAGGGGCAGGACTTGGCACTTCTCCTTGTTGGACTTCATGAGGTTCCTGTTGTGTGCACATGAAAAGGGAGCATCAAATCGGTCTTTGGGTGGGCTTGAACCACCAGCTTTTCAGTTAATAACCAAAGACACTAACCCATTGCACCACAGAGGCTGATACACAGTGATTTTTCTGCAGAAGTGTTGGATTCCTTATCACTTTGGTAACTGCTGCTGATAGTGGCTGTACATGTACAGTGATAGACCAGTGCTGCTGGGATATAGCTGCAACAAAGCTGATGTGGTGTTGTGTCAGATGCTGTTAACCTCCTGTGGGGTGTGAAAGGTGATAATCTTTTGATTTGAAGAAGTAGCTATTCCTCAACACTACCTCCTTCAGGAGAGGAGGCAGGGCTGGTATGGCAGCACTGTTTCTCTAGCCAAAGCTACAGAAAGGCCCTGCAGTGTCCGTGTGCTCATGGGCATGGCTGTAAGAAGTCTGAAAAACCTGCGTGGCTGTGAATGTTAATGTGATTAAAGCAAAGCATGGGTGCACTACAGAACATGGCTTGAGACACATCCAAGATGCTGACTGCAGAATTCTCACTGCATCTGGGAACCAGGGGTTGGACATGAGAGAGCTTTCGGGCAGGTCTTAACAAACAGTGAGGATTTCATGGTGAAACTTGCATTTTAGTTGTTTTTTTTTAAGAAAAGTGTAAGTGTACCACCTGAAAGAAAGCACTAGTAACTTCAGTTTGTAGTGAGCATGTGTATTTTTTCGCTGTCATTTGCCAACTAGGAAAAGATGGAGTCTTTCACTGTGTATTGATGCCCTTGTTATTGATGGAAACTCAAGGATGTGAAATACTGAGAAACATGATGGGAACTGAGTTCTATCCAGTCAGTGAATCTGTACCTGGTTTATCACAGGATGGTTTGGGTTGGAAGGGACTTTAAAGATCACCTAGGCCCTGCCCATGGCAGGGTGGTTGGAACATCTCCCACCAGACCAGGTTGCACAAGGCCTCATCCAACCTGGTCTTGAACACCTCGAGTGAGGGAGCATCCACAATTTCTCTGGGCAACCTCTTCCAGTGTCTCACCACCCTCATAGTGAAGAACTTCATCCTTACATCTATTCTAAATCTACCTGCTTCCAGTTTGAACCCATTACCCCTCATCCCATCACTACAGGCCCTTGTAAAAAGTCTCTGCCCAGCTTTCTTGTAGTTCCCTGTCAGATACTCAAAGGCTGCAACATCTCCCTGGAGCCTTCTCTTCTCCAGGTTGAACAACCTCAGCTCACTCAGCCTGTCGTCATAGCAGAGGTGTTCGAGACCTCTAATCATCTTCGTGGCCCTCCTCCGTACCTGATCCAGCAGGTCCATGTCTTTCTTGTGCTGGAGGCTCCAAAGCTGGATGCAGTACTCCAGTTGGGGTCTCACGAGGGTGGAATAGAGGAGAGAATTGCCTCCCTTGACCTGCTGGCCATGCTCCCTTTGATGAAGCCCAGGATGTGATTGTCTTTCTGGGCTGTGAGCACATATTGGCTCCCGTAGAACTTTGCATCACCCAGCACTCCCAGGTCTTTCTCCTCAGGACTGCTCTCAGTCCATACTGCACCCAGGCTGTATTTGTGCTTGGCATTGCTCCAACCCAGGTGCAGGACCTTGCACTTGGCCTTGTTGAACTTCATGAGGTACACATGGGCCCACCTCTCAAGCCTGTCAGGGTCCCTCTGGGTGGCCTCCCTTCCCTCCAGCATGTTGACTGCTCCACACAGCTTGGTGTGCTGAGCAGACTTGCTGAGGGTGCACTCAATACCACTGTCCATCTCCCCGACAGAGAGGTTAAACAGCACCGGTCCCAGTACCGATCCCTGAGGAACACCACTCGTCACTGGTCTCTGCTTGGCACATCAAGCTGCTGACCACAACTTTTTGAGTGTGACCCTTCAGCCCATTCCTCATCCACTGAGTTGTCCATCTGTCGAATCCATGTCTCTCTAGAGAGCAGGATGTTGTACGTTAATATCGTAGCCTTTTTGTTGTTTGTTTAGTAAAGAAAATACAGCAAAATATTGGCTTAAAAATAGTTGAATTCCTTTTAAAAGTTAGGAAGCTTAATCTCTTCAAGGCTGCACTTTGGAGTACTGCAGACAATGTTGCTGGCAAAGTGCTCCTGTAACTGAGCTGCATGAGCATAGGAAGATGTGTGGCTGTTTCAGAAGAAGTTTGAGCAATTTTCTTTTGGAGGGATAGGAACTGGTGGGTGGGGAAAAATGTGCATTCAGTAGTGGCAGCAGCTGATGGCCTCTCCTAGTATGGAGTTTGACAGGGAACAGTACCCTTTCTTTTCCCTAAGCTGTACTGTAAGGGAGTCTACACCATGTGCCTCTAGGCTGTGGAGGACGTCTGTCCCACAGAGCATGCTGGAGTCTTGCTTCACTGGCTGCTCCCCTCAGGAGCTAGTGGGGATGGTACGGCTCTTGTCTGCCGGCACACCCTGCTGTCTTTCCACCGGAATCCTTGGCATGAGGCAAAGGGACAGTTCCAGGCTTCATCGTGAGCTGGAGCTGGAGGGTAGCTGGGCTGTACAGGCCTGAGAGCTAAAATGTCCTCACAGGTGGCAGAGTTGAAATGTAGCTTTAGGGAACATAGGGAGTCCAGAAAGTTGCAGAGCCAAACTCTCTCAGCACAGGCCCCTAGGTTTTTTAGAGGGGTGTTAATAGTGGTGTCTCAGTTTCCAACATGATCTGTTGGAGCATTGACAGCATCCAAGCTTTGGCAATAATGTTTGAATTAACAAATGGTTGGTTTTCAAGACTGCAGGCATTACTCATGCATGCTTTTTTTGTAACTTAGGGTGTTTGAGTCAAAGCTTGTATAAGAGGGAAGATTTACTAAATTAGCCAATCTCATTAGAAGTGACAAGTGTTAAGGCACAGAGGTCCTTTTTCAGGCCTGTGAAACAGCTGCAGTAATGCTATTATCACAGCATATTGCTTTGGTATAAACCAGAAGATATAACGGTACCCTTTTGTGCCAGGTCTGAGTGCCACTGCTGCCTACTTACACAGCAATGTAGGTAGAAAGATGGTAAATGAGTAAAGGTGTGAACAGCATCAATAGACTGTTATTGTGGCACAGAGGTAGGAGGTGGTTCAGGTACTCGTGGCAGTCAAGTTTAAGCAACGCAGAGCTCAATAGTTGAATGTACCCTGCCAGAAATCAGGCTGCTTCCAGGTTCTTCTCTGGTTTGGTGCTGCAGGGAGCATATTTGGGAATGAACCTGCTCTGGTTGTGAGGTTTGACTGTCAGACCGTACTCCAGGGGCAAGAGCACCTTCCTACCACACCATTTCTTTCACCTAGGATTGTGTGCCAGTTGGAAAATGGAATGAGGGAAACTTCTGTTGCTTCACAGGCAGACATGATGAAATAGTGTGGGCTGGTGAGGAGATTTCTATGGACTAAGCCAGCAGCTGAGTTTAACCCTGAGTAGCCTGCCTGCTTCTCTTTTCCCTTTAAACAGTAAGAAAGAGACACCTTTTGTTCTTGTCATGTCCTTTTACCTAGCAGGGAGAGGCAAACTGTGTGAGGCTGGAACAATCAAAAAGGAACACAATGAAGTTTCCCTGGTAAATTGTAGATTGCAGGCCTTCAGGTATCATTGATATCTATGATATGCTTCCTTTCTCCTCCACTCCTCAAAGTATGAGTAGCAGTCTTCTGAGCTTAGTGGAAATTACTTGCTGTGTATTTCACATTAACAGTCAAAAGTAATAAAAGCATTGAAATGAATTTACTATGCCTTCCAGAGAAGTCAAAATTATTATACAGTATGCAGATTGGAACTTTTTATTGTACTAGTCTGAAGTCTGAATACATCCTTTGTTTGCAGACTGTGAAAACAGGGCAGGAAAGGACTTTAAGACATGATGGTAGTCCTTCTCTCTACCCTAAGAGAGGATCAAGTACGCTCAAAACATTCATGTATTTTAAATACTCTTACAAGAAACACAACAATGAAGATTTTATTGCCTCCACAGACAACCTCTTCCACTCTGTTTGGAACCTTTATAATGGAAAGCTTGTCCTTCTGTTTAACCTTCATTTCTTTTGTTGTAATGAGTGTTCCCTTAGCTGGGGCTTCTACCGAAACCTGTGTTTGCCAGGTGATGCCTAATGGAACCAAGCTGAAGATTGTTTCATTTATGACATGTAAAATAAAGAAGGAGTTGCTTTTCCTTCTGGACAGGAAAGCTGCTCATTGTGAAGTGATGCCTTTTCAATTTTTTTTTCTTTTTGGGTAGTACAGTACAGAACTAGTAATAATGTAATCTCTCTCTGAGCCTGTACCTCTTTTTATAATGCATCATTGTCTGTGGAATGGAACCATATCAAAAAGCTTAAACCTAGTAATAGACTTAGTTCTCGGTGTGGCTCTGAGGATAGCAGCTTAACAACTTTGTCTCTCTATTTTGTATACAGGAAAACACTTCTAAGGCTTTTTTTGTTTGTTAAAACCTGAGATTTTAGTTTAATGACCTGATGGTAGTCCACATATTTCAGAATGCCCACTCGGAGTTATGTCTCCTAGCAGAGTTCTAAAAAGCTATGGTGTTGGTAGTGGCTGCCCCTGAGCTGGGGCACATCTTTGGGGATGATCAGCCCCAGTTGTGCACTGCTGCAGCACGGCAGAAACCAAGACGGCAGACTTGGAAACGCATGAAAGCACGTCAAGGGAAAACAAGTGCTGAGGAGCCCCTAATTTTTCTGGCAGATGGTGTTTGAGTGTTTTTTCTATCTGTAAGTAAATTATATAACTGAGAATTGTTTCAGTTATTTAAATGCATGTTTTCTCGTTTGCTCTGTGCTTATGCTTCTGTCTTGAGCCAGGCCTGCACTCGATGCCTCTGTGTGCTTTCCTGCTGTGTTCAGCCCTGGCAGCACTGTGCACTTGAAACCCTTTAGAGTGGCTGCTGTTAATATGTTAGCAACCACGTGTAAGTGATTAATGTTAGTCTTGTTTCCCTATACTTAGTGGAAAGTTCTCGGTCTAATGTTAAGTTAGTAATAAAAGAAGATTAGATGGGAAATATTTTAGGGATGTTCAATCATACAGGCGTGGCTGAAAGTTGGAAGAAATTACGAGACACTTAGACAGCAACGTAGTTTAATGGCAGCAGATAGAATCATAGAATCATTTTGGCTGGAAAAGGACTTTAAGGTCACTGAGTCCAACCTTTAAACTAACACTACCAAGTCCACCACTAAACCATGGCCCTAAGCATCTCTTCTATACATCTTTCAAATACCTCCACGGTAAAGAATACCATGATATTTTGTAATTACTTGCAAATAGTGTCTGCATTTCAAGAAAGATTACTTTGCTGTCTCTAATAGGGGAACTATTAAATACAGCAGTTGCTATCTGTTAGCAAGAGGTTACATATTTCGTGTACATTTTGCTGTTCAAATCACTCCCTAGAAATGTGCACTGTGCTGAAGGAAGGTGCTGTCTTCTCACACAGAAAAGGCAGAAATCCATCCTGCACTATGAGGGTGATCAGTGATAACAGAGGGTCTGGAAAAGAAGTGCTCTGGATCTTGACCTACACCTGTAGTGTACGCAAAGACTTCTGTGTCCATCCTTGCAAGCAGGATGCACTCTTTATCCCCCCGATCTCCAGACGTTTTTACAGCATAACTGATACGGAGAAGCGAGGGAGCAGTCAGGGGCTGGGGGGTGTGGAAATGAAAAACTAGGCTTTGAATGTTAGAGAATCTACTTGGTTTTGTTTCCCCTAGCCCCAGGCTGCTTGCAAGACAGGCTGAGTTAAAGGTCCCTGTTTAGGACTATGCCATTGCTCAAGTGCATGTATGCATTGCATGGAAAACGATACCTGGTCATGTGTAAAATAACATCAAGATATGAGAGTTCATGTGTGTTCTTGTGCTAACTTCTGCCTCCCTTGAAGACTCTCCTCTAGGCTTTGCAAGGGTTAGATGAATTTGCCACCAAGCAGAACTCTTTCCTACAGAGCTTTTATCTTTGAAGTGACTGATTAAAATGTTCCCCATTTGCCTGTGCACAGCTGATTTTTATGAAGTACTGTCAAATCTCCTAATCCCAATTTTTAGTTTTTTGGTGCAATTTACTTTTATCCCAAAACCCAGCTTTCCAAATTTGCCAAAGAAAACACCAGGCACTATAGAAAGACCATGAAAGACCATTTTAAATGAAGCTGTTTGGAGGAGCCCATTAGGAAAGTAAAAATGTGGGGGAAAAAAAAAAAAAAGACAAAAGGCAATGTGTTTTTAATATCTTACATATAAGTTTTTTAAAAAAATCTTTCTTTTATGCTCTGATCACAGATTAAGCAGACCCTTGAAACCACAATCTCTTTCCTTACTGAAATTTTATATCTCTCAGTTAATAAGGGGCCATGAGAGTGCTGGAATTTTTATTTAAAGGGTAATGTGAATATTATAAGATATTTTCGGGCATAACTGAGAAATGCTGCTAAATGAGACTTTCCAAGCTGATAAGAAAGAAGATAGTATGTTTGTCTTGAACACCTGCAGTGGTCCGTGACCATAGCATGTGAGTTCTCTGCCATCATTAGCCCTCTGCAGTGCTTTGAGATAGTCTTGCCAAGTCACTGCAAGATGTGTCTTGATTTCTGTAGAAGCATTTAGGTGGTAAACTCCTTCTGTGTATCAGGGCACAAATTTTTTTTGTAAAATCCAACAAGGAGACAGAGAACTGCAGTTTGAAGTAATATGCATGAGTTCCCACCTAGTGTCATTGAACCCCAATCTGTTTTTTCATCCTAGTTCACCAGCTGTAGCTTCCTTGTAATAGCTCAGAGATGCTATCTGTAAGCTTTCGTTAGGTGCACTGGGCATCATGGCCCGACCTGGGTGAACATTGGTTGGTGTACTCAGGGTTGGCTGTGCACTGTTGCTCTGGCACTAAGGCTTTGGGTAAGAGAGAGGACATTGTTACGCTTCTTCTGGGTTAGAGCAGGTTTCAGTTATAGTTTTGCTCTTGGAGAAAATGGTGTGGAGAGAATGGGCTGGATGTATGTGCTCTTTCAGTGGACTCATCTTACCAACTGATCCTGATGTCTCTGTAGGGTTTCTTTGCAATTCTCAGCAGTCTGTCAAGGTTTTTTTTGGTTTGTTTGTTTGTTTGTTTGTTTTGACTGTTACTAGCAGTGACAATTTTTACAGACTCTTGATGGAAATGGAGTGCCCACAGTGTTGTGTCTGTGCTATTGTCTGAAGTTCCTGGCTGACGTTCACCTTGTGAACAATATCAGTTTAATCCGTTGAGCATGGGGCTTAGAGATACCATGTAGTGTAGGCGTTCTCTTTACACTGTCTAATCATAATGTGTCAAACTCCTAAAAATGGCATAATTTCCCTCACCACTTACTTTGTGTTTGGCCCAAAGAAGAAAAGCAGATTTTCCTGATGAGACCCATTTTCAATAAATGGTGCTTAGAAATGTTTAGTTCTGCCAACTGTTCAACCTTGTAGCCAATCTCATTTAAAGACTTACGCTCTTGACTCATCTCATGTTGTTATTTGTCCCTCACCCAAGCTGTTCCATGCAGTTACATGCAACTCTGGAGGCTATAAAAGTCTTTAGCTTTCAGTCCCTGGCGTACTTCTGCTCTCTGCTTTGTGCCTCCTAGTAGCACAGGGATTAAAATACACTTTAGGTCTTTATTAATGACATACTGTATCATCTTTCTACTGTGTTGTCTGGGATTAATGTCTGTATAGCACCAGATCTTCCTGCTTGGCTTTTTGGATACTGATACAGGATTATAATTTCTCTACTTTGTGGAGTTTTGGTGGAATTCAGTATTTATTAGATATAGCTAGCAAGTAACCAGACTTAGCTAATTGTAGTAGGATTCTTGGATGCAGATTACCTAAAACTAGCTAATGTACCTTAAAAATCTAAGTGCTAAGGGCTGTTTATTCTTAGTAGGAATTTGTAAATGTTCTCCCTGGTTATTAGTGGACTGGGAACTGTTTTGCAGAGAGGAGGAAGAAGAGCTCAGGCCAGGTCAGATAAAAGAAAGCAAGTGGTTGACCAGTGATTGTATTTTAGCCCTTGATCCTACCCACAGAAGGGCTGGGGAGCTTGCACTTGCTAGTAGTGGGTCAGTGTTAGCTGCTGTGGGGGGTGAGGAGGACACTTGGCTTCTTTCATGCATTCACCCTGATTGTCATGCTGATCATAGAATCATTAAGGTTGGAAAAAACCTCTAAGACCAGCAAGTCCAATTGTCAACCCAACACTACCATGACCACTGAACCATGTCATGAGATACCACCTCCACACGTTTTTGAACACCTCCAGGGATGGTGACTCCACCACGTCCCTGGACAGCCTGGGCAAATGCCTCACCACTCTTTCAGTAAAGAAACTCATCCTACTATTCATTCTAAATCTCCCCTGCTGCAACTTAAGCCCATTTCCTCTTGTTCTATCGCTAGTTCCTTGGAAGAAGAGACCAACACCCAACGTACTACAGCCTCCTTTCAGGTAGTTGTAAAGCACAATCAGAGGGTAGAGTTGTGATCATACTCCTTCCAAAATGTTTTTGATTTAAATGCTCCAAGTTGAATATCATGTCCTAGGTCACAACAAAAGTCCTATATTCACACAAACACAGTGTCTTAGCCTTGCTGACCACTTTCCTTTCATGGGCACCCCTTATCTGAAATCTTGTTTTTCTGTCATGCAGTAACACAGAAGATTGTGGAGGGATTTCCCTTTCATCTCAAAGGCAAAAATCTACCAGCAAAGCTCCCGGATGCTCTGCAAATGCAGTTCTTTGTGCCTTGCAGATGGAGAGAACCCTTCCATACGTGCTGGCTTCGGGCTTACGCTCGCATATATTCATTTATCTTAGTAAGAATGTTACAAATCACACCTTTAGTTTAACTGGTTAGAGAAGGCCAGAAATGGCGCACACAGGGTGACTGCCTTAAGACTGGGCAAAAATTGTTACTTTATCTTGTAGTGGCTGAATGGCTCCAGCTGGCCTCTGTTGTATCATACAAGAAATCTGTCTGAGGCAGTGTCAGCATTAACTGCCTGGCTGGTTTGTTCCCTTTCTCAGTACACTAATTCATCTGACTTCCTTGTCACTCTGAAAATTGCTGTAAATTCGTGGGTGAGAAAGTAATTTCCACAAAGAACTCATCAAGACAGGCAGATCTTTGCAAAGCAAGGATTTTTATTTTTTTTTTCAAAAATAAAAAGTTATTAATAACAGTGTAAACCAACAGAGATGAAGAAATGCAGCAGGAGAGAAAGAGCAGAATTGATTTTGGACCAAATGCTTTTCAAGGTCTCTTCCATAAGATGGCAGCAGTTTATTTTGTGAACTGTAGTTGGAGACTGATGTGAAAGGGTGTCTGCTAGAAGCCCTACAAAACTCTAATTCAAATGAAATCAAATTCAGTCTTCATAGGCTTAATCTCTACTTGCTACACATGTCTGATGAAAACGTCCCAGTGTAGATCAGTTTGGACTCCTACTTTATGTGCTAAACCGTTCTCTGTTGTTTGGTATGGTGGTGATTTTATTTCACTTTTTTTCTAAATACAAGCACCGGTGTCACAAGAGTGACAGGGTTGTTTGGCCTATTTTTGATTTTTCTTTGAAGTGTTTCACTTTGTGCAGTTATTTTGTTAATGACCGCCCAAAGCAAGTTGAGCTGTGTGAGCAGAAGAAGTAGAAAAACAGTTGGGATTTTCTCTCCTCAGAAAAAATGGAGATCTGTTTCGTGATGCTCAACTCTTTCAATAGAATCAAACACTCATTTTCTTTTGAAGAGGGAGATTGTGGAGAGAGGGGATTTATTTTTTTTTTTTTGTCTTGGAGTCTGTGTCCTAAAGGATTTTATATTTCAGCTATTTTCACTTTTCTTTCAAAATGTTTTCCATATTTTCAGTGACACCCACAGTGGCGTGTGACAATTTAACTATCTCCTATTTTTTATGTGTTTTTCTCTGCAGATGAGTGTCAGATAGTCATATTAGTACCAAATACTAATAGTCATAAACTGCTGTGATACGCACTAGTAGAATTTCTTTATGTTAAAATTATGACTAATTTTTCTTAGTGTTTGTGCTCATTCATTATTGCTCATATCCAGCAATAGATGGATAACATGGCAGCCTATTTGTGGCTTTCCCTGGTGCTTACACTTACTGGCTAAAATTAGTCATCTTTTTTTTTTTCCTGTAGCCCATTAGTATCGAATCTATCAAGTGCAGAGGAGTCACAGTAACAAAGCTGTAAACTTGAAGAGTGGAAGGAATAAGACTGTGGTATTTGCCTTCCATTTGTTTTCGAATTCAACTGTTCAACTTCTGTGAGTCTGATTTCTGTGTGTTGGTGGACCGCTACAGTACAGCCCAGATGGGGTCTGTTGTAAGCCAGTTCTGACATTGCTCCTCTGTCCTCTAATTCAGACTCTGGCTTGATGGAGACCCCAGGGCTTGATCTTGTCTGCAAGTGATTGGGCCAAACACAGCAAGTGTGAGTGGTTTCCACAGGCATGCTGGGAAAGAGAGGCATAAAAATTACTGATGGCAGAAGTCTGGTAGTTTTAAAATGAGAGGAGAATTTGGGGGTTTAGAGTCTGAGAGCATTTCTTTCTTCACAATTGGACCTGTGTTTCTACTGAAAACAGCAGCTGAGATGGGTTGCGTCAGCCTCTTTTCCTTTCTCTGAATCGTGCTCCAACTTGAACTAGGAAAAGAAGGACTTTCAGCTTTCAAATTTTGGCCAGTGGTGGAGTTTAAATCTTCAAAGTTATGCTTGGCAAGAAATGCAGTACTTTAAGGGGTCATTTCATTGTTACTGGTGTGCAGTGTGTGTGCGCTGCCTGATTTATACCAAGGAGACCCCTGGAATGTGTGTCCTGGTGACTTCTTTCTTTCTTTCCAATTAACTTTAAAGAAATAAAATGAGAGATGAAAGCAAGTTATTTCAGTAACGTTTAAAATGTTTTATTTATTCTAGAAAGGTTCACATTCTTTCCAAGAGTCCACTTTCTTCCACATTCAGAATGGAGCCTTTTTCACCTCAAACTACTTGTATTGTGATCGCATCTGGAGACTCTGGTCAGGATGGCTCAAGAGGGCTTGGGGAAACAAACTGGGAGAAATGAAAAGTAAATGGAAGCAGTTCAGAGTGTACGGGTTACATTGGGTGCACAAAATTGGCTTATGGCACTGAGTAGATCAACACAGAGCTGGAGCCTGGATGGGGAGGACCAAGTTCAAATAAAGTACCTGGTTTATTCGATTTAGGTGGAGTGGATGAGGCTGAGAAGGAAGGCCCCACATCTAGCTGAGTGTTAGCCTAAGGATGTGGCTTTCTACGGCCACATAAAGTGCTTTTGTTTTTCTTTTGTGCAAAGTTTTGTGGCAGAACAAGTTAATAGCAATAATTTTGGTTAGTAACTATTCCTTGGAGCAAATGACTTTAAGTCAATTGTGTATCAGATGTTGCCACATATTACTTTGTTTTGGTGTTTAACCACAAATAAGCCATGACAATAGTTTTATATTATAATACACCATAATTTATGTCCAGCAACCACGTAATTCCTAAGAGACAGAGTGGCATTCAGCCTATATGTTCTTTAGTCTACTCCATATTGAATCCAACACAATGGGTGCAGCTGAATGATTTAATGTCATCCTGAAAGAATTCACACAGGCTGCTGAAAAAGAAAACAGACCATGGAAATAAATTGTAACTAAATATGTTCTTAAATATAGGGCTACAATGCACACAGAGGTTGTATGACGTTGTCCCCCGCTGAACTTTTTCATCAGTCTTGGAGCCTTACCCTTCTGTGGGATAAGGAAAAAAAAGCCTCCTGTAGGGTAAATTCTACCTAACAGTAAATTCTCTGAAATGCTCCTTTCGTGTAGGACAGGTGGAAGTTCAGGACTCCAGGACAGTTCAGGAAAAATATGGATTCATACCAAGCATGAAGATATTCTGTTTATTGACATACTGGTTTAAGTAAGAGGAGAAATCTAAGAAATCTGCTAAGATCTCCCTAGTAGGTGGAGGTAACTTGTGCAGTTTTCAAGTCTGCTGCTTATCAAAAGACAGTTTACTAGTTCACTGGATGTTCATGGGCTGGGGGGAAAAAGAAGTCATGGGAATGATCACTAGCTTTTGAACAGGTTGGCCTGAAGTGGTGTGTGCCAGAGCTGGCATTTGGTACAAATATAACTCTTCCTGTGGCAAGATCTTGACATGACACTAGCATTAGGTGCTGGTTTGCGTTACAGGAAAACCAATAGCAATTCAATGTTTTGTTTGATAAGCCCCCTTATATGCTGGACACAAAGGGTTGGTGCTTGTTTCATTAGGATAGAGAAATAGCTTACACAGTCACCTCTGTCTTGCACCACTTTTAGCAAACTGACTTTGTTTTAATTTTGGAGGGGTTGTGTTTTAAAATTGTCAGTTTTCAACTCAGGCTATTTACCTTTCATTTACTGAAGAAACCATGTGATTCCTTGCATTAGGATGTTCATTAATTCTGTTCTGTTTTAACTATGTCAGGAACCTACTAAAAAGGGTTCAGAAAATTTCCGTGCCAAATATTTTGGTGTACTTTAGACATCCTACTTCTAGCTTATTTTATTTAAACTTATACTTGAATGCTTTCCTGAATGAAGGCCTAAATAAATCATTTTTATTTCAAAAACAACGGAAATAACTTCACCCAATACTCTGAAGGGTATCACTGAGCAAGTGTAATGCTTGCTATATGGCTTTGTATGCTGCTTTTGAAATAGTACCTATGGCAACTGTAAATCAGATTTTTGTGGTACTCTTGTCCCCAGTGCTGCAATAGGAGCTGCCAGTAAGGAAGCTTACAGCCCCTGAATCCCACTGAACTCCAGGGAGCTTTGTGTGACCCTGAGGATCTGCACTGGGGTTAATTTTCTTGCAAAGCAGAGGCTGCGGTGTTGAAAATGCAGTGGCAAGATAGAGTTCAGAAAATTTGTGTCCTCTTGCATCATATCCTTCCCAGGGCGATGATATCTTTACATCTACAAGGGTTTAAGCAGCTTCTCTTTACTAATCTTCTAGTATTTAGTTGAAAGGTAGTTAGCAGTGGACTAAAGAGACAAAAGACAAACAGAAGTTCTCCTTGCCCAGGTGCGTTGGTGCAGGCTGATGCTGTTTACCTTAAAGTGCCCATTCTTGGAGAAACCAGTACCAATAAAACACGTACCAGTAAAAAGCCAATTTATGTACCAGAAATGACTACATGTGTTACATAATTAGAATACCTGCCCTGACTTCTGAAACCTATTGCAGCTGGGCCTGCTTTTAATCTAGCATCGTCTCTTCAGCTTACCAGATGAATTGTAGCTGGGGAGCGTTACGAGAACCAGATGGAGAGCCTGGCTGGAGGGCTGGCAGGGGTGGAGACTACCTTGGCCCGTTCCAAGCTGAGCGTACTGTGTACCTTCGAATGATACCTTAATCCATGATAAAGACAGACAGCTCACTTTTCCAAAATCAAAACCATATTCATCAATGGTAGCCTCTTTCCAACAAGGCACAGGCTACTGCTCAGAGAGATGTGGTCTGGAACAGCTTGAGATGACTACAGATGGATAAGATAAAATCATTCAGCTACCTAATAAATAAATTTGAAAGATGTTCTAAGATGATACAAATTCAAGTACTAACTTGATTTATTATCCCAGAGGGATGTTCACTCCACCTTTGAGTCACTGAATCCTGATTTATGGCACACATTTTTAGACCTTTTTTTTTTTTTTTTTTTTAAAGAAAGAAAACCTTTAAAATATAGCCAGTTGACTTAGCTCTCTCTGCCCAGCTAGCTTCATGCTGCTTAAATTAATAAAACTTGTTCAGAAATATAGTTGAATGGATGGGGTTTTAAGTCAGTGAGGATTCAGTTTTGGTAACTAAATGTTATTCCTACATGGTAAATTACCAGTAGAAGTAAAGTCAATAAACTCTGAAGACAAATACATTAAAGAATTCTTATGCATCACAATTTTCTTCTTGCCATCGAGGGAAAAGATTGTATTTTATACAGGAACTGAGATGTTTCCCTTTCTGTAGTCCTGTGTGGATTTAACTAAAGCAGCAACTAAGAGAAACAAGAGTTTCATAAAGAAAGCCTTGTTGATAATTATAGAGTGGTTGTAAGCGTATGTTCATAGCCTTTATTTTTCTTGTTCAGAACTTTATTATGGATCTTTAAATTTCAAATGACTCTTGATACTTCACATGTGTGAGACAGATCTTAAGTAAATAAACATAACTTATTATTTTGGGACAATACTTCAAATATATATTTTAAAGGGTATGTTCTTTGTCTGACCACATATGACTCTTATAAATCTATAAATTGACTATTCTAAACCAGATTATCAGATTGTAAATAGGATAGGATGAAGCTAGAGGGAGAAATAAATACCGTTTCTAGTTAAGGTCCTAGTTCAAGCAAATCGCCCTTACATCAAGGAGGTATAAATTATGTATTAGTTGTTCAAAGTTTTCATCATAGTCGGAGTTAGAAAAATTAACCATGAAAACATGAAAATATCATGTTCTTTTGCCAAATTATAGGCTACATTTACGTTTGCAGAAAAGTAAGGATCTTTGACAACCATCTTTTGAACAGTCTGTTGTGGTTTTTATCACGTGCACATTAAATCAGGAGTAGAAATTGGTTGAGGAAAATATGAAACTTAGTTTACAAAGTTCCGTCTATAAAGATAAAATGATATCACTTTTGTAATGTAGCCCTGCACATGTGAACAATTTGGTGGTAGCAGTAACCTTCAAAAGTAAGGCATTCATTGATCTGGAAGAAAAACTTTAATCTATGCAACCTCATTTCTTTCCAGGTATGTTCTCCTTGGTGAACAATTTGTATTAAACCCACAGTGTCCTCAACACCAAGAATATGCCTGATGCAAGCCCATACTCTGTGTTGTACACAGTAACATTTGAACCCTTGTGAGTATTGGTGAATTATTTTCACAAGCCATTGATTCAAAAGGCTGTGGGCTTCGGAACAGCAGATTTTGAAACTCTGAAGGCTTAACAAAAGATCCTCAATCTGCTTGAAGAGTGTAATCTTATGGGCACAGTTTGCAGTGGTGTTGCTTACAGTATTTGATGGGTATCCGGATACAAGCTCCATAGATTTCTCTTTTCTGTAATTTATTGCATCCACTTTTTGCCAGTACTGGTAGAAAAAGTAATCATACCTTTGTTTGTTTATTTTTGTTTGTTTTTCATTCATATTTAAAAGTGTAAAATTCCAGAGAGCCAGGCCTTAAGCTGTGTTCCCTCTGTTTTGAACTGGCAGTATCTCCATTTGCATATGACAGCATGAATTTCTCTGATTTATTCTTTTAGTCAAGGACTGAGTAAAACATTCAAAGCCTGTTGTAAGTTACGACAAATAAGATTACTGATATCTTACATGCTGAAAAGCCAAGGACCCACAGTCTGGCTGTTTGAGATTTGTTCTTTCCAGAGGTGTTGTGCTGCTCCTTTTACATGCTCCTTTTGGGATTCCAGCCATTTAAAGAATGTTATCCTACTAGTATATACAATGCTTTTTTTTTTTTATCACACTTACTTACTTTTTTATTTAATGCCACCCAGTTTCCAAGGTGGCTTAGAGTATATGTAAAAGGGCAGTGTCAACTATTAACATTTACAGCTTAAATCAGACCTGATACACTAAAGGAAAAGACATTAATCACAAGGTGCTTGAGTGTCAGCAGCAGAACTTGGCCTTGCATGGTAAGACAAATACAGGCTGATACAGCTTTGCATTAGTCTTACTCCTCCATATTCCTTGAGTGGCAGGTGGCCCTCTGATAATGCTGCACTGAAGAAGGAGGTGGCAGAGCATCTCCAGAAGGGTGGCTTAGACCCAAACCAGGTGATGGACAGGAGGAAAGGAGAAGATCTACCAATGCAGAGAGGTACAGTCTTGGGAGTGAGTTACACTTAAACCTGAGGCAATGGAGAAAAGGGAGCTGTGCATGGCATTGGCTGCAGAGACTGGTAGGGCCAGAGCTCTAACCAGTCTAATTTTTATTTGTAGTTGCACTCCCTGTGCCTCAAAGGGATATTTTGCATGGCTTAAGGGAATGCTGAAGGCAGGAGATGGTGAAGACATGGGTGAGTTAACAGTCTCCTCTGAGTCTGAGTCAACATTCTCTGCCTGTCATTTTCTCTGTATACAATATATTTGAGTGTGAAGAGCCCAGCTAGAGTGACTTGTTTCTCAAAGAAGAAAGCTAAACTTTTCACCATCTAATCAATATTTCCTGAAGAGATGCCAATGCCTACTGAGCAGAATTATGATTTTTTTTGCCATAAATCATGTTATTTCTGACCCTAAGCCTTCCATGCCCAGATGTTCTCTCTCCTGACAGGTGACATTAAGAACAGGCTTATTAGCATTTGGGAAAAGGACAGTGTGTACTACAAAGCACATACTTGTGCTCTGCATGTAATAATCTCTGAGTTACTCATGACGATAACTTTGGGAAAATTCAAAATGCCTCGGTACGTATGGCAGATTTCTGGATTTTGACCAAAAGGGTATTATAAATAATAACTATCACTATCATTGCCATCCACTGTAGCTAAATACCGTCTTGGATGCAGATTAGTTTGTGCACTTGTATTGCACACAGACATATACAAAGTCTAGATTTCTCTTGAAAAAGCTTAGTGTTTTGATAACTAACTAGATGAATAAACATATAATCTTTCAGGAGCTGGCAGAACATCATCTAGTTCTCGTTACCTTCTTTGTTTCTCTCCACCCTTTGGCTCCCACCATAATTGAAGACAACTGCTCTGGCCACTCAGCTCAGCATCTGCAAGATGAAGTTATACATCTTGCAGACGTGGCACCCAGTTGCCAGCACATTTCTTACCCTCTGCTATGCTTTGGGCCTCTGCTTTGGCCTCAGTGCTGTCTACCTGTCTCTGAGTCTGCTGCTGATGCTCGTTTAGCCATGGTGCATAGTACTGCATTTCAGCATTTCTCCTTGTAATACTAAGCAAAGGGAAAAGAATGAGGAATGCTGTGAGAGACAGTTATATGGAACTAACAGTAAGCTCATTTTACTTGCAAACATATCCAGAGCAATCTGGTTATTTCAGAGTTTATGCCCAATGTTTTCCTGTGACACAGATGTGAGCTGAAGAGCTTTCTCTGCCATCATGCCATGGTTCAGAGTACCTGTGTATTTCTGTAACAGCAGCGGTTGATTTTCTATTTTAGTTTAAGTAGAATGGTATTACCAGAAAATTGTTAACATTTACATAGAAAAGGTTAACTGTTATAAGTGGCTTCATGCTATTAAGTAGGAATGTAACCACTTCAGTATAGGAGTTTGTCCACAGAAAGGAAAAATAACCCTTCAGAACCCTGGCACCAGTTCCACATTAGAGCTAAATCACTATAGGAGATTGAAATGACAAGACTCACATTTTTAAATGAGCATGTAAATGAGGCATGTGCCCAGATTGGCATGAGACAGGAATCCTAACTGGCACATGTGACTTGGGATTTGTGCACACATGCAAAAGCAATTAAAAAATAATCTGGCAAAGAACATATGACACAAGACTGAAGGGAAGATTTTAATACTCTTACACCAGTGGTGTGTGCGAAGACCTAAGAAAACTCTAAATATTCAGTGTTTTCTTTAATAGACAGTACCAGGACAGCTGAGGACAGCCATTCACAAATGACCAAGGAAACCTGTTATGGCCTGTATGTGTAGAGTATGCAAAGTCTACAGTATTTATGCATAAATATACCCTAGAGTAGAGGCATCTTATTTGTCTTTTGTAGCTTTCTAGATGCAATGCAAGAGATTGGACTGCCTGCATTAATTGGGCAGGTCCTTCCCCATCTCAGCAGGTGAAATATGGGATGTCATTTTGTCCTGGACTGTAGCAATGCAATATGTAATTCAAAACATTGCTTGTTATTCTCCATTTCAGGTGATTTGTGCAGTAACATTGTTTTATGAGCAGCTTTTTAGGGGACTGTTGCATACAGCCAGCCCCATTGTGCTTTCCTGTGTGCTTGGTGGGAGGAGCTGGGTAGCCTCAGCAAGTCTGAGGGCAGCTGGGCTGAGGCAGACTGTGCCCAGTTGAGGACACGGAATGAAAAATTGTTTGAATTGTGGTGCTCTGGTTGTCCTGGAGCACTGGGTGTGCAGTGGGGCACAGTGACGGTTAAGGCTGTATGATCAAAGGGAGAGGTTGAGCCTGGCACTGGTCTCATGCTGAAGACTCACCTCTGCCACCACAGCCAGCCTCAGCTGTGGTGAGTACAGCAGTTATTTGGGCTGCAATGTCAGTGCTCAGGCTGGCTCTACTGTGGCCTCAAGTACCACATAGTGTCTTATAGCTTGTTTCAGAACTGCAACATCTTGTTTCCACTCTGGTTTCATGTAATTGCTTTATATACTTGAAATATTGATAACTGGCCGAGTTGAAAACTTTCTTTAAGGTGAAATCCACATATTTTTGAATTAAAGGCTTGTGTTTTAATAGTTCACTAACACCAGTCTGTCTGATAGCCTTATGCTCTATTGTTATAGTAGCAGACTTTCAAATACGATAGAACTGTGAAAAAATGGCATGTGTGATTTAGTAGGAAACTGAATATAGGATTTGGGCTCAATCGATCTGGCACAGATGAAGCAAGTGACCCTGATCAAAGACCTTGAGCAAATTCAAGCGCTGTACTCTGCTGCTCAAACCCACCTTACATACCATTCTTTTGCCTTTTTTCTTCAATTCTGGGAAAGATAACCAAAAGCAAAGGCTTTCTGTGCATGTGCATATGCACATGCTCACTTCCAGCCCGATCACAGACAGCATTACAATGCACCAAATAATCACTTTTAAAAAGTTGGGTTTCAATGTTATGTTTAAAAAACAAACCAAAACAAAACTCCCACACATTAAAAAAGTCATGGGGTGGTTTTTCCAACAGCATCTTGAACTTATAATTCTGCAGTGTTGCCTTTGAGCCATTAGTGAAATCTGTATTGCAGAGATGGCCCTGAAGTAATAGAGGAAGGAAAAAGCAGCAGTATTTGCCATCCTGAGGCTCTGTGTTTTTCATTATATTATCTTTTATTTTTGTTTTGGGGTACATTTTCTGGAGCAAACAACCTCGCTGGAGCTGGTCTGCTGCAGAAAGCAGGTTGAGCACCTGGTGCTGACTCTCTGAGGGATGTCTGTTGTGATGCTCCAACCTGCTAAGCAAAGCACTGAGGTGCTCAGAAGGCAGGAGCAGCGTTTTCCATGGGTGGAAGTTCTGGCACAAGTATTTGACTGAATGACTGTGAGTATATTACCAAAAAAACAACCCAACCAGCAATACACTACCAGAGCTAGCCTAATGATCCAAGCACTTGACATAGCTGATGACCAGGACAGGTTTATCCTCTCTCCAAATGACACATTGGAATAATATTAGCTAACTGTCTGTAGCTTGGTTGGGGTGTCTCCTTCCAGACACATAATTGTTACTGTCAGTTCACATCTCATGCTGTATGGTATGCAAGGCTGATGCTTATGAATTTTGCCCATATGTTTTTTAAGAGCACTGGAGAGAGTCAGCTTCGAATTCTGAGCAAATAGTGATCGCTCAATTAATAACGAACTGAAAAAGCACAGAATTGAAGGATATGTTAGAGAGCATGCATTAGCTAGGTGGTTTTTCAACAAGCTGTCAGCCAGTATATGTAAGAAAAGTAAAGCTACTATGGTAGAGACAAAGAGATTCCACTTAGGTAACTAAAGCCCAACTCGTCTTTGTTGAGTTTGCAGAACTGGAATCACTGTGCTTTTTCCGTACTTCAGGCAACCAGTGACTGTTTATAGTCATTGTGGTGGAGCAGAGGACTGGAGCTCATGTGGACAAACAGAGCCTCAGAGAATGGTTTAATCCCATTCAGCTATCTGTAGTATGCAAACAAAACTTCACCCTAATGAAAGACTACAAAACTGAGACAGAACTATTAGACACTGACCAGATTTTAAGAGCATCAAAATAATATAGGCACATCACTGATTGATTTTTGCTTTTTGGTAACTAATTTAACCCAACCAAAATCTGCACATTTATAATGCAAAATGTTTTACTTCACATTAAAGTAAGAGTGTTCATTTATGCAGTTTCATTTCCAATAAAAGCTGTGCTTTACAGTGCACCATACAGAATGACAGCGGTGTGCTGCGTTGCAAGGTCACGCTGTAGATCATACTCTCTCTGCCAAACACCCAGCAAGGAATTTTGAAGTAAGCTGTAGTGAGGGGCTGAGTGGTGAGCAGAGCCAGAAACAATACAGGTCATAAAAATGTTTGGTTTATTTAGTGAAAGAAGAAAGAGTTTGACTTATTAGGGAGGCTTTTCCTACTGTATTCATTCTGGGTCCAGGTCCTGGAAAGAACTTTTGGGATGGAACTTCCTGTAGTTGACCCTAATCTGTCCTCAGAGCCTCATGTGTCTTCCTCTAAATGGAGGAATATTGGGTGTGTTTGAAGATCTAACTAGCAGTTTATGCTCTGCACTGTTAGGTTGCCAGGCTCTTGCCTTTTTCCACAACTTTTGCAAGGCTATGTGCCTAGTGAAAGGTGGGGAAGTATCATCCTCTGCACATAGATTAGGTGTGTGCTACTGTGCAACTGAAAGTAGTAGGTCTAAGTATTAGGAGTACCTCATTCCAGTGGCAAATTGCCCAGTTGCAAGGGTAATTTGTCCTCCAGAGGAAAAATTTACATTAGAACAGGGGATAACAAAGGTAACATTGCACAAGGCAACCAGTGCATGAGTTTGTGTACTTTCGGTGTATGGAAAAAAATGAGAAGATAATTTTTTGAATGTCTAGAAGGCCAAGAAATGCCAAACCCAGCATGGCAAATAACTTCTCTTCAGGAGGAGTACAGTTTGCAGGCCCTATTTCAGTTGTGGGATAAAAGAAGCAGTGCTAATGGTGAAAGGGGAGAGCCACAAGAGGAATTATTGTCACACCCACACAGAACATGAGATCAAAGGAAAATTTCAGTGTGAACAGGCTGTTCTCCAGATGTGGTTGGTGAGCTGCACCCAAAACTCTGAGATGCCTATAGTAAACTGGCCTCCCAAAAGAATGAAAACTGGACAACATTTGTGGTATTCCTCAACAGACACAGCTGGATATTATTTCGGGAGTACAACTTATTGGTCGGGTTGTACTGCCAGAGGGGGACACATTGTGGACAGCACAGAGATGGTGGTGTAATGCTAGAAATCTCTTTTAACTCAGGCTCTACAAGGTTATTCCCTGCAGAATAATTAATAAGTGGTGGAGCTTATTATTTATTTATTCATTCATTCATTCATTCATTCATTCATTCATTTATTGACATCTAAAGAAAGCACAGGAAACTTTCAGGAACTAACAGCAGAAGTCATCTCTAAGTCTCTTTCACCCACCAACTTTGGCAGAGCTGCCTGCTCCCTCAGACCTCCTTTTTAGGGCTCTTGTAGCAGTCAGTGATTCTGTGACTGGAGGCTGAGTTTACTATTGCCTCTCTTTGTCTCTGTGAGGCAGTCACATCCCTCTGAGTGGCTGTTATTGGCAGATGTCGTTACAACATGGGATTGATAGTCCTGGGGCTCTTGCCCCATTGTTCTCAGCACACACTACTCTGTATTCTGTTGGTGGCCTCATCCATGGGACTGAGTACCTGCACTTACTGCAAGTGTTCCCGGTGCGTTTTCCTGAGTATTGTCATAATTTTCAGATGCATCAAGGTCAATCAACAGTGAAAGGTGGAAAATTCAGGCAGGGATAACAAGAACAGGGTATTAGAGGATTGATGATGGAAGTCCAAAACAATAGAGAAGTGCTTGAGGTGGGTTTCTCGAGGTGGGTCCCTAAAGGAGCTAAGTGGCTGCCACCCTGAACTTCAGCAAACCCAAGCAATAGTGATATCAGTGGCCAAAGCTGAGGAGCTTTCATAAAGATATGTTTTCCCTCATCCTTTCTTTTTACTGTAGTTCTTCACACAGGCTGCACATTATGTCTATACACATCTGCCCACAGTGGGATCTCTAGGCTATTACACCAAGTCAGTTCCTCAATCTCTTCAGCCAATATGTATCTCCAGTCCTCTTGCAGCTGCAGTGGTTGTCTTCTATACAAAGACCTTCAGTCTCATCATGCAGAAGGGTACTGTTTTTCACCCAGTTTAAGGCAATTTTGCAGTGCTGTAGCTTTTGTAGTGAGCATTGCTGCCAACAACCTGGTTCAAACTTTGTTGACAGCTCTTAATTAGATCTGTCATCTTAGTTGTTCACCTAGTTGCAGCCTACCAGATGACTGAGGACCACAGTATCGGGTCAGATAAATCACACCTTTGCTTTTTAGCCCAGTCATGCTCTGTCAGTTCGTCACTGTGCCCACCAAGATTTTACAAGAAATAGCGTTTACAGCTTAACACACTGAGAACATAATCCATGCTGTCTGGCAATACAAGAAGCTATTAAGAAAGGGCAACCACTGTGCAAAGCTGGAGTCTCAGATTCATGTTATAAAAATAGCTTCCTTTCTCTCCTGGGCCAGATAAGCAGGCTGTGACCTTGCTCACAGGCAGTGCCCAGGTACACTGAGCATCCCAGACCATTCATGTATGACCTATACAGATTAAAGTTGATGTCAAGTGCAGCTGGGTCCTGGTCTGATTTCAAAAGCTGTTGCAAAGTTGTTGTTGATGGCCTTGTTGGCATGCACAAGGCAGTGGCTGAGCTTACTGCTTCACTGGGAGCTGTGCTTTTGCACAATGTGTAAAGCAAGGTCAGTAGACATTACTGCCTTGAGCGACACCAGTCTGTGTACTGGTTAGGGATGGGTGGCTCTTGGTACCAGAAGTTTCCTTTTGAGGAAGACTTTCTCTGGACAGATTCTTGTCTCTGACAGTGGTTACTGCTAGAATTTCAGTAACTCCTCAGTAAATGAAGAATAAGTGCATCTGGATGAAACAGAATAGAGTACTTGTATTAAATTCTTCTTTAATTAAAGCTCTTACTGGTTTCATGCTGATTTGGTGTCATAGTTTAGATTTTTACATTGAATGACAGAAGAAAGGAGAAAAAAGAGGAAGTGTTTATTTAATTCATGCTATAGAATGTAATGACAAGAGATTGTTTCCATACGTACTGTTTTTGTTGACCTTTTAACATTTGGAAATGTCAGGAAATACCATTACTGTAGGTCTATCCAGCTTTAATGCTACAATAACTTTATAGCTATTCACAAGGGAAATTATTATACGTTGCCTGAAACAGTGAAGGTGTATGCAAGCATACACACAGATCTCTTGTTCTTCCTCCTTGCCAAACAGATCTCTGTGGCTGCATGCAGTCTCTGTTAAAAACACAACTTTTGTGTCCCTGTAATTGTGGCCTTGCTTTCAAACGTGCCAGATTTACTGAGGCAGCAAAGAGGCATTTTTCTGAGCAGTTAATAAAGAAACTCAAATCAGTCTAGAATGCATTTTAACTTACTTTGATTAGTCAATGGCCAAAATCCCATATGTTTTCCAAACACAGATATTAAGCTCTGTTTGGATTGGGTTTTTCTGAGGGCCTTCTTAAGATTCAGAGAGGTTCAGAAGGTGGTACTTTGATCTATGCATGTCATCTCGCCTTTAGAACTGAGGAACAGGTTCCAGTCGTGACTTTGGTACTTAAATCATAAAAACATGGGAAAGTTTTGCTGATTAAATAATGCTCTCCCCATCAGCGTTGGCAGGGTAGCACCCACCCGTGTTGTGCTGTGTCGTGGGACAGCCCTGTGTGGTGGGAGGTCACCATTACCTTGGACAGCACCGGGCAAGCCTCTGATTTATTACCGTCTCCTTGCCTGCAGCCAGAACCAAAACAACACAGAGACCCAAGAGAATGTGATTAACAGCAAACACACTGCTTGCAAGACTCTGGCCTAGAAGTTGAACCTTCAGTGGTATGAGAGGGATGGGGATTTTGTCCTTTGGTTGAAAAAAAAGAACACAGTAGGTGATGGGAACAAATCTTTCTCTGCAAAATCTCAGCTGAGCTGTTTCCCAAAAAAAGGAAACTGAAACCAGCAAACACACATATATGGATTTAAAAAATATTCAAAAGGATTAAAAATGTATATTGAGAATGCACATAATTATTGCGTATTTTACAGAACCAAGCACTTAAATTTTAGGGAATTACTTGTAAGGTTGTAATTAACTTCACACTGCCTGCCCAGAAATATCTTGGACCTTCCACTGGCTGGTGGAAGAAGCTTTTCTCTCTTAAGGAGAATCACAGCCAGTTATGGATCTGATTGATTTTACTTGTCATGCATACAATTAAAAAACAATGATCCCAAAACACTCAACTAGAAATGGCCTCCGTGAAAATTACAATCTGAACTAAAGACAAGGTACTCTAGTTATCATTTCACAAGCTTAACTGGATTTCTGGAGAAAGCAGTTTTGAAATACAGTAAATGTGTAGTAACAGTCATGTGTGGTTTATTACTTTGCAGAAGTTTGGAAATGGGAACTATGAAAACTGGCTACCCTAGAGTACCAACAAATCTCTTCCACTGGCTGAGATCAAGCTCATAGCTGAAGTTTGTATGGGTTGTTCCAAAGAATACAGGAAAAAGATTTAAATTTTGACACAATTTATTGAGATTTATTTATATATAGTCTTTTAAATATATATGTATGTATTTTTAGAAATATAATCTCATTCATACAGAATAATCTGAATACACTAAGTCTTTCTTTCTAATTCATTTGTGTGATATCAGTATGACTAAATGTTAGCTTCCAGATATATTGGACAATAGGCTGAATTTAAGCGTTTTAGAAATAATTTTTGGTTTTTAAAACTTTGAATGATAATTGATTATCCTGATAATGATTTAAACTGCTTTGTTCCTTATTCATTACATCAGTCAGAGAAAAATCTAAATTAGCTTTAGAAGGTGTCAACATTAAACAATATCTTTGGTGCATATGTGTACATGTCCACATGCAGGTATAGCTGTATAGATGCTTGCATGTGTGGCTACACACACAAATGCACATACGGGATTCAGCTCCATGCTTGATCTCAGCCAGTAGAAGAAATTTCTATTACTTGTGGGTAGCCAGTTTTCACAGTCTTCATTTCCAAAATTTTGCAAAGCTGTAAACTATGCCTGACAATTAGGACTGGTACGGTCGTGCTGTCTCTGGGTTAGTAGCTTGCATGTGCTTTTATTATTTTGGCTACATAATTATTTATGACCTTTAATTATAAACTCATACATTGTTTTGTTTGTGAATACTAATAGATATGCTTCATTTAGAGATGTAATGCGCTTCCAAATTTCTACATGTGATTGCTGGCAGTATCTATTTTCCTTCTGACACTTTTCCTACCTATGTATTAAAAAGAACTTTAAATTTTCTTGATCTGGTAGATTTCTAATTAGTGGTCACAAAAATGCCCTTTAATACGTATGATCATCAACCTAGTGGTGACCTACTTTGCAATAAGATTTTATGCACATTTTTCTGAACCCTTTGTCATCTGTAAAGAATAGATTTATTGGTCTAGGTTGTTGCTGCTAGTGTCTAAAGTAGAAACACTGCTTCAGTTTGTTGGCCTGTTGAGAGTCCCCATGTGCTGGGACTGGAGTGATTCCCAAAGTGGGCCATAAGCAGGAGCAACAGCCTGCTGCAAGATGACCCAAAGGAAAACTGTATGAAATAATTTCTTGGTATAGATGTCTGGTTTTCCTTATGAGAGAAGCTAAAAGTTGGGGTAACACTCTGGAGCTGTCCAAATCAGATAGGCAAGACTTGAAGTTGGGTCTCTTATAACATAAGCCAGCTGAGATGACTGCTGGGCTACAGACAAGGGAAGAAAAGAAGACAAACTCACCTTCTCCTCCCTGCTGGTAGCCAGCTGATGAACCTTCTCTTGCAGATGTGCCAATGCTACCATGTAAATTTCTAGGAGCTGCAGTAGATATTTAATCACAGATTGGACACTATTTTGCTTGATCCAAATCACAGTGTTCATTTTCCCTTTGCAATCTGCTGAAGTGAGTGCCTGCTTAGCCCAAAGTGTGTTCAGTATTGCCAGTCATTTGTACAGCCTTGTTGCTCAGTTTCTGTAAAACTGCCCGATGAAGAGCTCTGTAGTTACATTGCTTTCATTGCATAGAACAAGTATATGTCAAACAGCATATAGATAGGTGAAGTTACCTAAATAAGGCAGTGGTAGCCTTCAAAGGGTCACAAAAGCTAATACCTTTGAGGTTCTGAGGCCTTGGTTTTGCAAAAATGTCGACAAAGTCTCTAGGTGACTGTGGTGGCAAGTACTGCAAGTCAGGAATCCAAAATGAGATATTAGCTATTCAACATGAGGCTTCCTCCCTCCTCACCTGCACTCCCTTTGCTAGTGGAAAAGGCAAACACTGCCTCTTTGTCACGAGTTTTTGTCAAGACCTGGACAGTCTTCAGGCACAAGTGGTGGGTGCTAAAAGGGAAAAATGTGCATGATTTGGTGCATATAGATTAGCAATGAGCACAGTGTTGAAAATTCCTGGCTGTGGATCAGTTTAGTGTAACATTTGGACAACGTTTCCCTGAACGGAAGTTCTTTAGTCTGGAAATCTAAACTGGTGATAACAATTAGTTGTTCTATTTGCTCTGCCCTTAATTAGGAATCCATTGAGGGGGGAGCAAATAAGAAACAATCAATCATTTTCAAACCTGTGAGAAAGTGAAGGTCAATTTAAATTTAAGCTGTGGCTTATGTTTGATTCGTATTTGATCTGAGCCACCACACACTCCTCAGACTTTAATACATCCTGGCAATAAGATGTTCCAGGGCTGCGTTTTTCCCATTACTTGCCAGACAGCAGCTGAGGGGCTCCCTGCAGAAGGCTGTAAGGAATGAAGAAAGACAAGAGGTCATCAGTGACCACTAAAGGATCAAAGAGGGGGATGGTTGTTGGTTTCATACAGTCATCCTCTATGGTAAATGATTTTATATTGCTCAAAGTCCAACTCTGGTGCAGTCCATTTTTACTACTTTTCTAAATACCCTGATTTGTTCAGAAATGCAGCAAAAGGCTTTCGTCCCAGCCCATTCAACTTAAAAAATGGAAAACAAAATCCTCTTAATCCCTCCTTGGATCAGCCTACACAATGAAGTAGCCAAACTGGTAGTCACAGTATTGCTATGGTGCTCAGACTGCTGCAATTCCTACACCTTGTCCCTCTCGGATCACCAGTGCGATCAGTCATTTTCTATTAGGTTGGAAAAGTTCAGAAAATAAGAACAATAAAAAATGTTAAACGTGCTGTGGAATTTCATTCCACTTCTGTAATGAGCTTAGCAAACCCTAAAGCAGAGAATACGTAATTTTAAACAGATTTTTAAATAGCTTTTTTGTCAGGTCTCTTGGATGAACAGCAGAGCCAGCTGATGATACTTTTTCAGGAGCAGAAGCAGCAGCTTTCTGGGCTTGATTCCCATGGTGCTGACTGCCCCTGGACTTCTCCTGCCTTCACTTGGATCAGGGAGAGCAGGGTGAGCTGTGCCTTGTGGGATCAAGACCTCTCAGGAGGGTGGTAAGGGAGCTCCAGGGTGCTCCTACTCTCACCTACCGTTCAATGGTGGCAACACAAGAGGCCCTGGTAACTGAGTATGGAGGCAGCCAGCTGGGCTTTCAAAGGAACTGGCTCCTTTTTACTGGAGAATAACATTGCATAGCAATAATTATAGTTTGGTAATGTTAGATTAGCAGTTGGAGTTGATGATCTCAAAGACCTTTTCCAACCTAAATGGTTCTATGAGTCTATGATAATTTCAATAATTCCTCCACCTTCTTCATCTTAATTCCCCCACCATCTTCAGCTTCATTTAATTCCCTCCTTAACAGTTGTCTGCTCTGAAGGAGGAGGAAAGGGGTTTTAGATTATGGGGGGGGAGGGGTTGGGCACCTTAAACAACAGCTATAAAGCAGAAGAGGAGGATTGCAACCCAAGACCATCACATCTCTCTCCAGAGTCCTTCTGTTTGTTTTTAATCTCATTTGACTGGTAACTTCTCAACAAAGCAATAAGAAAAGTATTTGAAGCATCCCATCAATCCAGCACAGATTTTTAACACAGGCCAGTCCAATTAGACTTTTCTGGGTGGCCAGAATAGGATCCCTCTACTCTTGATAAGTCACATGAATAAAGTACTGGATGGTCATGTTGTAGTGAGCAATCTGAAGCTGAAAGCAAGGAAGTCTCTAGTCTCAGTTTCTGTCTAGAAAAGCAGACAACATGGAAAGGATCTGGTCCTCTTGATTTAAAAAAAAAGTAGCACTGGAAATGAAACAGATGAAACCATTAGTTTATTTCACTTGAAAGCTTCTGCTTTGAGAAGAGCTATGCCATATTGTTCTGTACAAGGACACCAGATTAATCGCGCTTTCTCTCCTTCACCTTTTATAGTGATGCTGCACAAATGGTATCAAGCTGACGGAGAAAATTATAAATATACTGTGGCTGCAATTTAGCAGCATTAATCACACAAATTTAGTAGTTTTAGATGGTAGTAGGTCATCCATTAGCTGAAAAGTTGACAGTTGTAGCGTAGAAGCCTGAGTTCAGGCCTCATCTTCCCCTTTCAGGTCATCTGTTTCTTTCTCGGCAAAAACATCTGGTCATTTCAAAACTGTAATTTTCATACATTTTAGCTAACAGTGGAATGTTGAAAAGCTGTTCTGAAAAACACAGCTCTTTCCTGTGCCAAACCAGTTGGCCTAGAGTTAGCAAATGTTGTTATGAATCTTCTCTTTGCTTTTTCAACAGCTCTAAAACTACAGAATTAAATGCTTCTTAAAGACTAGCCAGTGGACACAGGTTAGTATGCTGAAGAAGTTGAGCATGCAAAGCCACCAAGACCTCTTTTGAATACTGCCCCAGTCACCCCACGGAGCTCAAGCCCTCAGAACCCCTGAGCTGCCTCCCATCCCCACACCTTAGCTGGAGGATCCTTTTGCTTTTTTTCTGTCTTCCCAAGCACAGCTTAATATAAGGCACTGAACAGAGTCAGAAAGAAAATGAAACAGAAAGCCTGCCTTCAGTCACATGTATGTACATTTTCCTTTAATGTGTGTCAGTGGAAATGGTCTTTCTCACTGCTTGTCCTCCAAATTTTACCCCAGCCAGCCTTGCATGTAAAGTCATAAATAATAGGCTGAGGGATTTCCCCCACACACCTCACTTATTTGTCAAAAAGAATAGAATAAGAGATAAACAGCAACACAAGTTTTTGTCAACCCAAAATGCAATATGAAGTGAACACTTTGGAAGTGATGAAATAATTGTTTACCTTTCCAAGGTACACTTTATCCAGAGGGAACTGAGGACATCAAAGGTGTGCCAGCTTGTGTGCTGGTTTGTCCTACCAAATGATAACCCAAGACCCTGGGAATGGCAAAGCCAACCTCCTCCTCCAGCAGATGCTTGGTGATATCTGTCAAATACAAGTGGAGGACACTGGAAGTTCTTTGCCCCCACTGATCCTACAGCATGTGGTGAGGGTGTGCTGCATACAGACCAACTTTGGTTGTAAACCCTGTTCTGGGTTAGGTATACAGATATAAAATCCCACCTCGCCTCCCCACAGAAGTCTTCTGGCTTTGCTCTGGAGGCTGGTGCAGGATGGATATCTTCCCCTATGCTGTGAAGGGTGCATGGACCTGTGGGAGAATCAATGGTGTTCTTTTTAAAAAAGAACAGTAGGGAAATAGGATGACCCATTCAATCAGAGTTCCTGGTTTGCTGAAAATTCAAGAACTATTGAAACGTCAGATCTGAGCCAAGGCAATTTTTAAAAATTATCATTCCAGTTTTGTGGTCCTGACATGGACAACAGGAATGGAATGTTCTCCGTTATGAAGTCCTGACGTGCTAACACCACTCATCTGGACCAGCAGTGCCAGGACAAAGCAAAAGGAAAATATTGACTGCATGGGATAACTTCTCAGAGCCATGACAAAATTTCTGGTCAGAGAGAGGCAGCTGTATTTCAGAAATGCCCAGCAGGACATAATATTCAGTTTAAGACATGGAGGAGGAAAGTTCGAGTTGCTCGTCTGCGCAGCAAATCCCAAACAAGGACCCAGCTGCCAGAAGTGCTGGGGTTTGCTCACTCTCGTCATTAGAGCTATTCTGCTTTGTGTAAGGATTAAGCAGAGTGAAGATTAAAATCCAACCATTAAGCTGCAAGCTGAGTGTCTGTGCATGGATCCGTTCACAACAGTCACTAGTCAGCAAGCAGCTCTTCTCTTGCTCAGTAGAAGGAGGCAAAGACTTAAAAACCCTTCATCTGAGAAAGAGCGGGGACTTAAATACATGTCTTCTCCAGAATAGGTAAACAACCTCAAAATTGGTGTTCTGGATCAGGGATATTGCAGGCTTATTTTTTCTGCTTCTACATAAAATGTGAAATAACTGTATTTTCTTTCTGAGAAAGACATTTCTGAGATCTTTCCAAAGCAATAGATGCTGAGAACCTTATCAGGAGTTTTTGTGGTCCCAGAAGATAGGAACTAGTCATACATTATGTTCGGAAGAAGAATCATTCAGAAAAGTTATCTTTGGCCCCTTCTGCTAGTCCTGAGTGTGATGCCTAGTAGCCTGCTACTTTAGCAACTGGTTTGGCATGTCTGGCAAACAACAAGATCACTCTTACAATCAGAGTCCAGCACCAGCAACAAAGATTGCCTGTTTCTTAACCCTGATATTATCATTTGCTCTCAGGCAGATTCCCTCAGCTCAGCCAAGGCCTTTTCCAACCTTACAGCTATCAAGCAGGCAAATATACCCACTCTTGAAGGGACCAAGAAATGCAGGTACAGAAAGAAAGGTGTGAATCCCAGCTGTTGGCTGGACAGGCTTCCAGGCTCATGTTGCAGTAGGGCCCATGTGGAAAACCACTTCTTATTTCCAAGTCCTTCAGCCAGTCAGGGTAAAATTGCAGACTAGCTCCTTATGAGCCTACGCCTCCTATTATTTGTTGACCTGGAATGGGGAAGCACATTCATTTTCTAATGGAAATTAACTGAGCAATGCTGTTTGCCCGCCTCTGGTCCAGGATTCTCAACACACTGATAATGATATGGGAGAAGAACTTACCCTGAAGTTCTTCTTAGCCTAAGTCCATTAAGCCTTTATGCCTGTACAAACCAGTATAAAATATTATTTTGCTGTCATGGTGGTGTTTTGTATCAAAACTTGTAGTCACTTGTAGATGGTGACTTTGCAGACTGTAAGTTAGGTAGGAACCAGACTTTGGTTACCTAACCAACACTTCCACATCCTAGAAACAGACTACTGTCCTGAAGATCTGACCATGTAGCAGAGGGACCAATATCTGTAAGACATCTGTTGCCTAGTCTCCTCTGTGGCACGCTTCAGCCCCTTCACTCTGAAGGCTGGTGTTGAGGCAGCAGCAAAGTTATTTCAATACTACAATGAGATTTGGCTTTGGTTTTCGATTGCAGGAAATTGAATTCCTTTCTATCTGAGCTAGTTAGAGTGCTCTTTCTCACTGCTAGGCTTTCTGCCTGGGCATGTTTACCTAAAGCATGCTGATAGTTCAGTTGATAGTTATTTTGTAAGAAAAAGTGTTCTCCAGCTTGTCCTTCTCGCCTCTACCTTTGCCAGTGGTAGCCACCAAGGGTCCCCTTCCTCTTCCACATATTTATCTTCTCTTATAATTAATGTTTGTACGCACTCTATCACCAGAGGACCTGTACTGAAATTTAGAAGCTGTGTTTGGGCAGTGTGGACTTTTCCCCGGCCCCTTCTCCAGTGGCTGTAAGCAGTGGCCCATTTATAGCTCTGTCTGTTGTAAATGCTGAGTGCTGCCTTAGTCCCTTCTGGGCTGGAGAGGGGTTTCCTGGCCAGGTTTCAGGGCTGGCAATCACACAGGCTGTGACTGCAAGAGCCAAGGAGCAAAAATTTAGAAAGCTACTTAACAAAGAGATTGCATATGTGCCGCTCGACCTGAGGAATGAACAATAACTTGCCTGACTGGTCTAAAAGGGGGCTGCTTTATTTCAGTATCAGAAAACAGATTCTGGCTTTCTCCCTGGCTACAGGCAGAGTAATCCTTCATTAGTGACACTGTGTGGAGGCTTGTATCAAAGTAGAAGCAAGCTCTGACTCCTTCAGCATCTCGACCACATTCTGGTTCATTGTCATAGTCAAGCTCTCCGTGAGCATGAAATGGCTTTCGCTGTTGATGAGGCAGAGCAGGGGAAGATCAGAGCCCTTGCTCACATGCCAGCACTGGCACCCAAGGTGATCCAGGGAGGATGGTCTCATGTGCTGTAAGGGAGGGCTTGCCACTCCTTTCTCCCACTTTTTCAGCCATGGCTCTTGTGTTTGGCCCTCCATACAATGCAAAACAGAAAACTTTCCTTACCCTCATGGGCAGAAGGCATGAAACAAAATCTATGAAACTCCAGGCAAAGAACTGAAATTCCTCCTTTTCATTACATTTAAATCTGCCACTGTAAGATGTGCTGCTGTTTCTCTGCTTCCAGCATTCTCTGCTGCTAAGGGCAGCACCTCACAAAGAGCAGGACACCTGAGCGAAAGGAGTCCTTCAATCCCAGCCAGACATTTGCATGAGCTGTGAGTCCCCTTTTTGTTTGGTGCATCCTCCACCTTTGAATTACTGCAGCAGAGAGCCTCTCATACACCTAATGCCTTGTGATGGGGTGTTGTTTATGGCCAAAGCTTCAAGAGCTACTGCTGTAAAACACATCAATTCGAAGTCTCCCATGGTGTTTGCCAAAAAAGTTGGAGGAACAATCTTT